>NC_140166.1:134127604-134382994 GCF_963971535.1 Notolepis coatsorum | reverse complement strand
CTCTCACTCACTCACTCACTCACTCACTCACTCACTCACTCACTCACTCACTCACTCACTCACTTAGAACAGAAACTATTAACTGTAGGCCCGTTCGACCGCTCACTCACACTCGTACGCGATTCATCCGTGCGTCCCGCAGGTCGCTGAAGCAGCTTTTTTCTTAACACGTCATTTTGACAGTATCCCTTTGAGTCACGTATACTGCATGGCTACTGTACGTTCACACTGCACGCAATCGTGTCCCAAATCTCTCTCTCTCTCTCTCTCTCTCTCTCTCTCTCTCTCTCTCTCTCTCTCTCTCTCTCTCTCTCTCTCTCTCTCTCTCTCTCTCTCTCTCTGTGTCTCTCTCACTCTGTTCTCTCTCTATCTGTCTCTGTGTCTGTGTCTCTCTCTGTCTCTTTCCCTCTGTCTCTCTCCCCCCCTCTCTCTGTCTCTGTCTCTCTCTCTTTTTAACGCATAATTTTGACAGTATACTGGTATCCCGTTGAGTCACGTATGGCTACGTTCACACTGCAGGCAAAAGGGGCCCAAATCTGACCTGTTTTCTTCATGATAGTGTGAACAGCACAAATCACATCAAATCTGATCTTTGATCTATTCTGATATAGGCCACTTACACATGTACAGACTACAATGTATATCACGCAAGTTAGGGTGCCTTTTGTATACTGCACCTTGTGTATACTGTTTACTTTTACTCTTACTCGTATACATTATTCAAATACAAATTCTTTATTGCCTATATTTATTGTAACAACATGTCTTATTTACAGAACTATGAAGCGTGACAACATGTCTTATTTACAGAACTATGAAACATGACAACATGTCTTATTTACAGAACTATGAAACATGACAACATGTCTTATTTACAGAACTATGAAGCATGACAACATGTCTTATTTACAGAACTATGAAGCATGACATGTCTTATTTACAGAACTATGAAACATGACAACATGTCTTATTTACAGAACTATGAAACATGACAACATGTCTTATTTACAGAACTATGAAGCATGACATGTCTTATTTACAGAACTATGAAGCATTACAACATGTCTTATTTACAGAACTATGAAACATGACAACATGTCTTATTTACAGAACTATGAAACGTGACATGTCTTATTTACAGAACTATGAAACATGACATCATGTCTTATTTACAGAACTATGAAACATGACAACATGTCTTATTTACAGAACTATGAAACGTGACATGTCTTATTTACAGAACTATGAAACATGACATCATGTCTTATTTACAGAACTATGAAACATGACAACATGTCTTATTTACAGAACTATGAAACATGACAACATGTCTTATTTACAGAACTATGAAGCATGACAACATGTCTTATTTACAGAACTATAAAACATGACAACATGTCTTATTTACACAACTATGAAACATGACATGTCTTATTTACAGAACTATGAAACATGACAACATGTCTTATTTACAGAACTATGAAACATGACAACATGTCTTATTTACAGAACTATGAAACATGACAACATGTCTTATTTACAGAACTATGAAGCATGACAACATGTCTTATTTTCTTTACAGAACTATGAACATGACAACATGTCTTATTTACAGAACTATGAAACATGACAACATGTCTTATTTACAGAACTATGACCACATGACAACATGTCTTATTTACAGAACTATGAAGCATGACAACATGTCTTATTTACAGAACTATGAAGCATGACAACATGTCTTATTTACAGAACTATGAAGCATGACAACATGTCTTATTTACAGAACTATGAAGCATGACAACATGTCTTATTTACAGAACTATGAAGCATGACAACATGTCTTATTTACAGAACTATGAAGCATGACAACATGTCTTATTTACAGAACTATGAAACATGACATGTCTTATTTACAGAACTATGAAACATGACAACAAGACCCCTACGCTCTGCATCTTCTAACTACACACCCTCAAGACCCTGGAGGGTCATCAAAGAGAAGCAGGTTATATGTCATTACTGGCATCGTGTCTCGCTTTGCCTTCTGAGATATCATTATCTCCAGCACCTACTGTGCCACGGAAACCAAAACACATGCACCCACTTGCACGTGACCATATTTGGATAAGCGTGGTCATCATGACTCCCTGTTGGATGTTTTTCCAAGTATCCTAGCGCGCAGCTGATGCTAATGCTAAGATGTTTGGGGCGCCGTTCCCATGTGCCCCGCCGGGGTTGTCACCACTCTTCCCTCCTCTTAACCGTTTCATTGCTGAAGGTCAATCGGTGTCTGATGTTGGGGCCAGGGCTGTACAGTGCGACATATATATCGCACGTGCTACAGCAACAGCGGTCTGTGCGATGAATGGATTTACTTCAGTAGCACTGGTGCGATAGGGATTCGGTTCATATAGATACTCTTATTTTGAAAATCCTGTAGCGGGTCTCATTTCTGCCCACGCGCTGCTCCAGCTATAATAACTAGGCTCCGACAGCTAGCAACGTTCAGGTGCATATGATACTCTTATTTTTTTTAAACTCTGTGACAACTCGACAAGTCATATCCGCCCTATCCGTGCTTCTGCAAGCAGAGCAGCGCGTTGGTCGGTTGGTGCACACTGCTGCGTTAACACAGCAGTGCGCCTACACGTCCCGAAATAAGTCTGTGGTGTTTTTTCTCGCAACGGGTCAAATGCATCTACATGCTTTGCACCGTCGCCATTCCTTTATGCGCACATCGCCCGAAATTAACGTTTATGTACCATTACAATCACTACAACGTTAGCAAGTGTGGTAAAATCCCAACATAAGATCATCAAAGATCTAATCAAACTGTTGTGTAAAAGTCTTAAAGAAACAGTCAAAATGGAACAACAATCAAAATAATGTGTTATATTTAGAGAAAACAGCTGCTAAAATCAAGTCAGCCAAAGATATGGCTGGTGATTAGATTACTCTGCCCTTTTGGGTGAATTTGCATACAAAGTGTGGGCAACAGCCTGTATCCTGTGTGATCTGTGGAATCGGTCCTGTGAGAACAGCTGAGTAGACAAGGTTCAAACCAAGACAATAGAGGAACTGTTTACAACCACTGTTTATGCAATCAGCCACCTGGGTGAGACAAGGGGTGGGGGGCAGGAAGCCTTAGCCACACACACACACACAGAGACACACACACACACACACACACACACACATAGTCACACACACATACACACATAGTCACACACACACACACTCACACACACACATTTTCACACACACACACACACATTCACACACACACATTTACACATACACATACACACACACACACACACAGAGAAGATCACTATTGAAATCCTTAATTTGAGCTCCAAACAAGCTAACTATTTCCTGGTATATTGTGAGTCATTGAAGTAAGTTAAAATATAATTAGGTTTGGTCATACTTAAATTAGGTAATTAGTTAATGTGTCTGTTCTGTTTTCATTTATGTTCAATATGATTAATTGATTGTTCTATCCTCTTGATCTATGGTATTGATTTGTATTCTATTAAGCTAACAGAATGATTAGATTTGTTAGATATTTTGATAAAGAAAGATATCTGTGTTTATGTAATCAATATATCTTGAGGTTCATCAAAGTATTAACAAGTCAAGTAATGTGTTTAAGTAAAAATACAGGGAAAATATTCTCTGGGTTAAGCCAAACCCTTATTTTCAAATACAAGCTTAGCAGGCCTGGGATTGGAGGAAAGAATTTGGTGATGTCATTCTGATGACATCACAAGATTATGCAGGTCTGGCTATAAGATTTGGGTGTGATGGGGGAGAGGGACTCTGAAAAACCCAACCGACAGGACAACACCTACCACCCATCCACACCAAGGCGGCGGAAGCAGAGGAAGAATCAAAAGAACAAAGAACATCACTTTTGGAGGGAGAAACATAGCTTTACTTTGTTCACTAGCCAGAGAACAAAGCCATCAACAATTTATCAACTATCATTCTTTAATCTGATTTCTTAGATAGGGCGAGCGGCATAGTGCTCTGGTACCTTGAATCTTTTATAGTGTTCTTTATTGTAATTTGTATACATTCTTAAACTTTGATTAAACAACTGTTATACTACCTTTCCTCCTAATTCCTTCTGCCTGCACCGCTCAGTTTGAAGAGAAGTGATTCCCAGAGCTTTAAAAGTATTGAATCACAACGCAGAGTACTAACGCAACCCGGTTCTGAGCAGAGCAGAACCGAAATAGCTTGGGAAATCCACATCATTTTGGTGCCGTACTTTAGAATCAGAGCGCTCGTTTTATCACCGCAACAAAAGAATTTTTTTCTTTTCTTCTCACTTTCTTCACGCCGGTCAACGAGGGAATCAACTGATCGATCGATCGTCTTCAAGTGACTAGGAGGTTGCTAAGAGGTGAGTGTGATGATGTTTGGGTGCTCTATTCGAACCACGGAGGGGGTTGCTAAGAATTTAACCTCATGGAAGCATGATGTAAAGAGATATTGAATTGAATGTTCTGACTGAAGAAGGCGGCTCTAGGATCAGTGTGCATCGTATGTCCTGAAGCAGGGTTTAAGCACACCGTGCATCGTATGTCCTGAAGCAGGATTTAAGCACACCGTGCGTGGTACATTTTAAAGTAAAATTTTAGCACAATAAACGGAGCGCCGCTGGCAGTCGGAACATTCAAGAAAGTAAGGGAGTAGGAAACATGTCTGGATTCGTGCTCAAAGTTAAACCAAGGTAAACAAGTGTGCGTCGTATGTCTTAAAGTAAGGGCTTAAGCACACCGTGCGTCGTATTTTCTAAAGTAGAGATTGAGCACATATAGGTCTAGTTTAACCTTGGGCACGGCGGGCGTGTTAAAATTAGACTGCGTTAGGCTGTAACAAAAAATAGTACTTAATGAAAGGTCGATTAAAAAGCTATAGGAAACGATATGGTAAGCTTAAACATGCAGTATGGAAGTGTGTGCGATTTCGTTTAGTCTAGTGTTTACTGGTCGCGCTGCTGTGCGGCGTTCGAGAGACGGTAATGTGTGTAAATGCTGATTTTGTAATTTTTATTTGTGTTGGAAGCGTGTATGAATGTATGGTTGGCGAATGGCTATGGTTAGTTGGCGAATGGCTATGGTTTAGAGGATTGGTGGGACGTGTGAGAGTATAGTTGTGTTATTATGTAATTTAAGTCACCGGTTGGCCGTGGGGAAGTGTAATGGTAACGCCGGTTTTCCGGGGCCCGTGGAACGCAGCAGCAGTTAGCTGTTGTATTAGCCTCTGAGGCGCCGGAGGATACGGCAGGACAAATAGGCATAGGGTCAAATGTATAAGGTCGATCGATAGTGTCTTGAGATTACGGGGATGTGTAAGGCACTTAAAAGTTTTCATATTCGTGGCGGATAAAATAGATGTATAATGTTTAAGGTGATTGGCATTATCTAGACGGGGACCCGGAAGTCGTTCTAAGCTCGCCGGTGATGACGACAGAGGGGTCAAACTAGTGTTTTGCTGTTATGTTTTTATATTTCTATTTAGATCACTACACTGGCGTTTTGAGGGAAATAGGATTCTGTTGTGGGGAATGTGGTGTTATATTAACATTGCGAGGAGACGGCCCGCGCGGCGGGACGGGTCGGTGAGTCGTTGGGAAGCGTTTTTATGGGATCATGGATGAAGCTAAGCTAATGCTACCTAGCCGCGCTAACGGCTAGAATGGTCGCCGGTTGTGACGTCGTAAGGGTGCGCGGTCTGACGGCCCGCGACGTGGCTAGCGAAGCTAAGCTAACTGTGCTGACGTCATGGCATGACGGGGCTCTCGGGATGTCTCGCGAGGGGGCGTCCATCTTAGCAGGGGCGCCGGCGTCCATCTTGGGAGGGCACCAAGCGTCCATTGTTAAGGGGAGGGTGGAGTTTATTTAGGAATGCGGTAGGGGGCGGAAGAGGACAGGATGAATATGTTTGAATTCTGCTCACAGAACGTTTTCATTAGGGGGTTAGTGTGCGGGTAATCTGGTGGTGGATTGTGGGGCCTTGGCCCCCCCTCCCCCTCGTACACTCTCTCTCACCCCCCCCCCCCTCCCTCTCTCTCTTTCCTTCTCTCACCCTCCCCCCTCTCCCTCTCTTTCTCTTTCTCTTTCACCCCCCCCTCTCTTTCTCTCCTCCTCTCTCCTCTCTCCTCCCCTTCCTCTCCTCCTCTCTCCTCTCTCCTCCCCTTCCTCTCCTCCTCTCTCCTCTCTCCTCCCCTTCCTCTCCTCCTCTCTCCTCTCTCCTCCCCTTCCTCTCCTCCTCTCTCCTCTCTCCTCCCCTTCCTCTCCTCCTCTCTCCTCTCTCCTCCCCTTCCTCTCCTCCTCTCTCCTCTCTCCTCCCCTTCCTCTCCTCCTCTCTCCTCCCCTTCCTTTCCTCCTCTCTCCTCTCTCCTCCCCTTCCTCTCCTCCTCTCTCCTCTCTCCTCCCCTTCCTCTCCTCCTCTCTCCTCTCTCCTCTCCTTCCTCTCCTCTCTCCTCCCCTTCCTCTCTCCTCCTCCTCCTCTCTCCTCTCTCCTCCCCTTCCTCTCCTCCTCTCTCCTCTCTCCTCCCCTTCCTCTCTCCTCCTCCTCCTCTCTCCTCTCTCCTCCCCTTCCTCTCCTCCTCTCTCCTCCCCTTCCTCTCCTCCTCTCTCCTCTCTCCTCCCCTTCCTCTCCTCCTCTCTCCTCTCTCCTCCCCTTCCTCTCCTCCTCTCTCCTCTCTCCTCCCCTTCCTCTCCTCCTCTCTCCTCTCTCCTCCCCTTCCTCTTTTCCTCTCTCCTCTCTCCTCCCCTTCCTCTCCTCCTCTCTCCTCTCTCCTCCCCTTCCTCTCCTCCTCTCTCCTCTCTCCTCTCCTTCCTCTCCTCTCTCCTCCCCTTCCTCTCTCCTCCTCCTCCTCTCTCCTCTCTCCTCCCCTTCCTCTCTCCTCCTCTTCCTCTCTCCTCTTTCCTCCCCTTCCTCTCTCCTCTCTCCTCCCCTTCCTCTCTCCTCTCTCCTCATCTTCCTCTCTCTCTCCCCCTTTTCTCTTTTTCTAGCTTTCTTGCTGTTCTCTCTCTCTTCCTCCTTCTCAGATAGGAGGCGTTTTGACAGTGCAGAGTATGGCATATAGTGTAATGTGTTTTATGGGTTGGAACAGGTCTGTTCCAAAGACCCCCACCCCCCCCTCTCTCTCGCCGTTCTATTCTCTCTCTCCTTCCCTCCTTCCCTCTCTCTGTTTCAAACGCGGTGTAGTGCTAGGTATATTGTTTATTGCTGTTTACTGTAGGGTTCAAAGGCGGTAGGTTGAGTTTGGGACTTATTATGCGTATGTTGTTGTTCCATATTCAGTTTTATTGTTATTTTTAGGGAATTTCTAGTGCTGGCAGTGGTATTGGCTGGCGTTGGCGCTACGCTTTGTTCGACAAGGCGCTCGTACTTCTTTCCTTACATTTGGACGGGCTCCGGCTGGTAAGGCGGGGGCTCCGTGTCAGTTCATGTTGGTGGGCCGTAAGTCGGAGCATAATTACTCTGCTCGGCTGCGCCTGCGATGGGGGTGTGGGTAGACAGTTCGTCGTGGCTCACTGTCTGCCTCCACGCTTTGTGCGCTGTGTGCGACTCGTCGGTGCTCGCTGTCACACTGCGCACATTTTTCATTTTACCAGGGGTACGGGGACTGCTAAACGTCGTGGCGGGGGTGGGCTCGCTGTCTGCCACCGCGCATTAACGGGGGTGCGCTATGCGTGCACTCGTCAAAGGCTCGCTGCCACACTACGCGCGTCGGATTATATTGTGTGTGGGTATTTGGGTGACTGGTTACGGTGGTTGAGTGGTGTTAGAGGTGCTGTATGTGTGTGGCAGTGGTTGTGAGTGGGATGATTTTTGAATATCCTTGAGTAGGGGGCCCGGGGTTTCGCGTTCCAGGTTGCAAACTGGGGGTGATGCCGTGGGCCACAGGACGGATTGACCAGTGGGATGTCATTGGTCGGCAGGATTTTCAATGTGGGGATGGTGTCGGCGCCTGTGGTTATGAACGGGTTGTGTGACACTGTTCTGAATGCACGGGGACTTCAGTGACATAAGGCACTGAAAATTGATTTCTGTTCTCGTGGGGAGCGCGTTTTAACACCTAAGGGGTTAGGTGTTATGGGGGAAATATAGTAACTGTGTGAGAGATTATGAATGGAAAATATGTATGTTACTGATATGTATAATGTAATATGAGCGAAATACATACTAGGCTTTCACGGACAGAAATACATATAGTTACACATACACATAGTCATTTGCAAATAACAATTAGAGTAAAAGTGAGATTATTCACCTAAATTACCATGTCCAATACAGATGTTTAGAAATGATAGGCTGTAAATAACACATTTCTGATTGACCAACAGAAGGAAACGGCTGATGCAAAATAAGTTCCCCGGAGTTGTATTAAGGAGGATCATGACAACAGGATTGAGAGTCTGGGTTTCCAATGGAGACAACTGGAAAAAGATTAAGGCTGTGTCATTGATAAATCAAAAACGAAAATTGCACAAATGCTCTCATGTGATCTTAGTATAGGAGATGCCCGACATTCCATGCTTAAAGACAAATGATGGATTGTGAATGGGAAATGTCACTGATAATTAAGTGTATTTTTTGCTTCTCTCTTCACAGCTGCTCCAGGACGGATGGCCAGCGCTGACAATTCCGAACCCCAACAGGGAAATCAAAGAGACTGTTGACAGTCAGGGGGTATAGTATCACAAGACCGAGATTATCAATTCCTGTTTACACCAATATAGAAGTGTGAGTGAAATTAACTCAAGTTTGGTAAAAATTGTTTGAATACAGAGAAACTTGCTTTCCAAACGGTGACGTTACGAGTGTTTGAAGAAAGGTGAGAATGGAAAATACACAGATAGGAGCAACCGGAGGGTTAGATGCACTGACCATAGAAAGGGTAGACAATCTGTCTATTTCAACGACTGGAGATGTCACAATAAAAGTGACGAAAAGATGGCCAAAGATATTCAGGCCATTACAGAACCTTGTAGTTAAAGGAGGCCGGTATAGAATGCGTACCCAAATCAAGATAATGCCGATAACCTCTGCAGACATTACATTGACCGAATTGGACGTTAACTTGATTGACTGGAATGTGATCGACTCCCCTCTAGTGTCCAGTGAGACGGAGGGACTGGAAATAATGTCTTTTACTCCGCCACAGGGAGTCGTTGCAGCAGGCGACCCAGAGACAGCTGTATTACCCGAGTCAATCCACGCTGAAGTGTCCGTTGCAGATGACTGCCAGTTAAAGACGTGCCTCCCTCTCGAACAACAGCTAGCCGAGGCTAGACGGGTAGTGGACTATCTCCAAGGCCTAATCCAGTCCACACAGCCCGGAGAACCAGATGGCCAGAGACGGGCCCAGTTGGGGCCACAAGGGGGTCCCGTGCCGGAACAACAACAAACCCCAATAGGACCACCCACGAGGTGGCAACCACGAGGAAAAGGTGGAGGCAGAGGCAGGAATCCGAATGGCTACCGTGTGCGGCGGGTGCAGTGTTGGACGTGTGGGACCCTCGGACACATTTCTCGGGACTGTGCAGAGCGGGACCATCTATCCACAACAGGGCGTGTTTGTACAGAAACAGGTGGCGGGCCCCTCCCAACCACGGGCCCCTCTCAAGGAACTGTGACTGGACCAAATAGGTACGTGGCTTTCTCCTCCGAACAGGCTCCTGGGAACCATGGCGATGATGGCATACCACCAGGACATGTTCTGGGCCCGATGACCCCAGGGTCATCCGGTCACAGGCGACTGACCCACCGGGTCCCACAACCCGGGGGAGACCGCCAGTGTTGTTGGATCTGTGGAGAGAACGGTCATTTTCAAAGGTCATGTCTGCAGAGGCCACCGGCAGAATAAAAATATATGCAACTGACTAGGGTAGAGGTGGGATATATTGAATGATAAAATATGCTCCTAATTAGATTAGAATAAAAATAAAAAATAAAAATAGATAGAGGTGTTAGGTGATTAGATTATGAATGAAAGTTACTAAAAACGGATGTATGAGTGACTGACAAATGCATGAACTAATCAGACTAACAAGAGGATCAAATTATGTTAAACAGTTAATCAATATTAGACAGTGTGATGATGTGACACTGCGGCAGCTAGTGATCAGTAAATTATCCATGCTTGGTCAACATTCAGATTGATCAAAGGGTGGACTGCATGATTAAGAAATTAAAAAGACTCATAGTTGTTTCTAGTATTTTATAGTATTGATAGAAGCGTATTAACAGTTATGAGCAATAGGATAGGTGTTTATTTACTTTTATTTTTACTTCTCTTTTCTAGTGTGTTACGAGCAATTCCTGACTTAGGCCGGGAGCGTACATTTTGTTTATTCATTTGATTTCCCTTTTTGTTTCTTAGTTAAAAAGGAGCTCAGAAGAAAAAAGAAAAAGCTCACAAGTTTGGTTTATTTTTTCATTTATTGGTTTGGCAGCGTTTTCTTTGTGTGTTTGGTTTTCTGTTTTCTTTCTTTCTGTATATTTTTTCTTAGGGTACCTGGCAAGCTGGGAGTGATCTCGACACATCAGGACGGGGTAGTATATGTCTGTAAAATGGACTGGGAACAAAGTGAAGGAACATGAGCTAGTTATGGATTTTTGTTCTCCGCCCATTGAATACCCAGTTTTAGGGGCTGGGGGTGTGTCGTGGTTGGTGAAAGTGTTGGGAAGCATGATTCTCTGTACATTAATGAAGCTCAATAGGTTTGGTCATTATTGGCCAAATTAGTCTTGTGTAGGGTGTGAACATGTGCAATTGATAATTGGCTTGTGGTATGGAAGAGGTGTGTTTAAGGCGGACTGTGATTTGTTGCCATACACACAGGAGTACTGGGAGAGTGGAGGTGTCAGTGCTGACCGTCCGGTCCGGGTGCGGCTGTCCAGAGGACGACGGTAACGATGTTTGAATGTGTATTCCACATCGAGAGGTGGAGGAGTATACTGTTTTGACAGCATAATATAATGAGAGCCATGTGAATTTTTCAGAATTTTGAAAATTAATGATCTAAAAACCATGAAATATATAGATAAATGATTTGGAAAAGAAAGTTGTCAAAGCTCAGACCAGTAAAGAGAGTCTGAGGGAGGAAAATTATGGAAATTATGGATTCTCAATCAATTGTTGTGGTAGAAGTGACCTGCACTGTCCCCCGAAGCGATATATATTCACTGCAGGATACGGATGGGAGATTGGGGAGACAACAGCCATCGGTACTGTTGATCCAGGACACTGGCTAGTGTCTACCCAGCGGCTCCATGGGGAGCCACAACACTGCGGAGAACCAGGAGACGCCTACCTCTCGGGCCGGGAGAGTCTTGGCCAACGCAGTGACCGAGTTTTGAGGCTTCAGAGGGAAACGACAGACAACCAACGAGGAGACAGGCGGCTAGACCTCAGCAACAACTCCGGCTGTCAACAGAAGCAAGGCCTCAACCATTGACCAGGGGGTCAACCAGCGAAAGGGTCGAGCAGCCAGCGACGACCTCCCCACCGCTGTGACAGCAATAGAAGATACAGCAGGGGGCTCTACCCCCAAATAGAGGTCAACACGAGTCAAGATGTGCTCGACAGAAGATGGAGTGTGATGAGAAAGGCAATTTGCTTTCTAAATTCCACCTCCCAGAATGGGGAGTTGCACCCAGCAGTCGTGATACTGCGCCAGCTCTGAGCAATAAAGAGGAGGCAGGGTCAAATCTAGAAAACATGGACCCCCCTCCTCAATGCTCCAAGTCAGAATTTGACAACTCACAGTTGAAACCAATGGGAATTGATCTTGGTACGAGAACAGGTTGTTAAAGACTGTGCACACGATCACAAACTGAAATGGCTCATTAAAATTTTAGGATCTGAGTGTGGCAAATCAGATATATATTTTATCCTAATATGATTTAAAATGTCTTAAGTGTTATCTAGATAGTAGTGTGTAGAGATTGATATCTATGTTGGACATATTAAGGATAGGTAAACTATCCAAGTGGGGAACTGTGGTAAAATCCCAACATAAGATCATCAAAGATCTAATCAAACTGTTGTGTAAAAGTCTTAAAGAAACAGTCAAAATGGAACAACAATCAAAATAATGTGTTATATTTAGAGAAAACAGCTGCTAAAATCAAGTCAGCCAAAGATATGGCTGGTGATTAGATTACTCTGCCCTTTTGGGTGAATTTGCATACAAAGTGTGGGCAACAGCCTGTATCCTGTGTGATCTGTGGAATCGGTCCTGTGAGAACAGCTGAGTAGACAAGGTTCAAACCAAGACAATAGAGGAACTGTTTACAACCACTGTTTATGCAATCAGCCACCTGGGTGAGACAAGGGGTGGGGGGCAGGAAGCCTTAGCCACACACACACACACAGAGACACACACACACACACACACACACACACACACACACATAGTCACACACACATACACACATAGTCACACACACACACACTCACACACACACATTTTCACACACACACACACATTCACACACACACATTTACACATACACATACACACACACACACACACAGAGAAGATCACTATTGAAATCCTTAATTTGAGCTCCAAACAAGCTAACTATTTCCTGGTATATTGTGAGTCATTGAAGTAAGTTAAAATATAATTAGGTTTGGTCATACTTAAATTAGGTAATTAGTTAATGTGTCTGTTCTGTTTTCATTTATGTTCAATATGATTAATTGATTGTTCTATCCTCTTGATCTATGGTATTGATTTGTATTCTATTAAGCTAACAGAATGATTAGATTTGTTAGATATTTTGATAAAGAAAGATATCTGTGTTTATGTAATCAATATATCTTGAGGTTCATCAAAGTATTAACAAGTCAAGTAATGTGTTTAAGTAAAAATACAGGGAAAATATTCTCTGGGTTAAGCCAAACCCTTATTTTCAAATACAAGCTTAGCAGGCCTGGGATTGGAGGAAAGAATTTGGTGATGTCATTCTGATGACATCACAAGATTATGCAGGTCTGGCTATAAGATTTGGGTGTGATGGGGGAGAGGGACTCTGAAAAACCCAACCGACAGGACAACACCTACCACCCATCCACACCAAGGCGGCGGAAGCAGAGGAAGAATCAAAAGAACAAAGAACATCACTTTTGGAGGGAGAAACATAGCTTTACTTTGTTCACTAGCCAGAGAACAAAGCCATCAACAATTTATCAACTATCATTCTTTAATCTGATTTCTTAGATAGGGCGAGCGGCATAGTGCTCTGGTACCTTGAATCTTTTATAGTGTTCTTTATTGTAATTTGTATACATTCTTAAACTTTGATTAAACAACTGTTATACTACCTTTCCTCCTAATTCCTTCTGCCTGCACCGCTCAGTTTGAAGAGAAGTGATTCCCAGAGCTTTAAAAGTATTGAATCACAACGCAGAGTACTAACGCAACCCGGTTCTGAGCAGAGCAGAACCGAAATAGCTTGGGAAATCCACTTCACAAGCTAACAAGCTAATCCTGATCAGAGGCAGAGGCGCAGAGCCAGCAGACACAGTGTGGACTGGGGAAAGGGAAATGGGGGGGCACTCTCTCCCCTTCCCTGTGTGTGTGCGTGCGTGCGTTTTGAAAGACGATGAAGTCACTAGTCAGGACTCAGGACAGGAGTATATTATAGTAAACTGAGGATTACTGAGGATGGACAGATAATGTTGATATTCAAATATAAAAAAGTTTCGAGAGGAGTGGAAGTTTGAAGACAGACTAGACTACAATATGATGCGAGGGTGGTGAGTTGAAACAGTGTGTGTGAATGAATGAATGAACTTTATTTAACAGATTGCAGAATGGGTACAGTACAGTACGGCTCAATACACACAATTGTTAAGGGGATGCAGACCAGAGAAAGACGTTTGTCTTGTTTACATCAGGGTCCCCCATTGTGTGTGTGTGTGTGTGTGTCCCAACCGACCCCACTTCTATGTTTCAATAAATTATTTGCATTTAAAACTATTAACGCTGACTCATTCCTTCAGTCCACTCAAAATTATGCTAATATTCCTTATGTTGTTTATGATATTAATTGAAAATAGCATATGAGAGTATTATAGTAATAATAACACATGGTGATATACTAAATGACAGCCAAACATGGCACTGCAACTAAATAACACAAATACAATAGGCACATTTGTGACTGTTACAAATATAACACGTTTTATACTTGTGCTACAAGATTTTGGCCTGTGCTACAAAACTATCAACCTCTGTAGCACCAGTGCTATGTGCAAAAAAAGTTAACGTACAGCCCAGTTGGGGGCTTAGCTGAGGCTTATTTACCCTTTAGACGGGTGGATGGGCTGACGACGGGGCCCAGGACAGGTGTGACGTGCTTAGAGGAGCAGGTAGCATCGGTCCTTTGCCCTGGCATGGTTGAACGGTGTCCCACCCGGAAGTGGGCTGATGAAGCCTATACCGCCGCGGGACAGAATTTAGCAGCAACCAATAACATTGCTCAATTGGCTGCTTTTCTGTCCAAAATGGTGTCGGGTGGTGGGGCCTTAGGGCCAGCCGTCATCAAAAACATCGCACAGGTTTTTGAGGTTATTCAGCTTTTGACCCAGCCTCAAGCTATAACCGCAGCGAGGTCTAGGATGCTGTCAACGCTTGTTCACAGGCATCTTTGGTTGGAGCAATCTCCCCTTGTGGAGGAGAGGAGACTTCCCCTCCTCAGGGCTCCCCTCTACGCAGATGGAGTCTTTGGTCTGTCCGCAGGGGCGCGGGCGGTATTTGAACTGGGCTCCACACCGCCCGACACCGCGCAGCCAGAGGTGAGAGCACGGCCTCGCATGATTTGGGTGGTAGTAATATCACTACAGGGCTACGGTGTGTAGGGACTCACCCTATCGGGCAGTGTGGGGACCACACACCTTGCATGTCCAGCTGCAGAGCAGGCTGTCCTCAGCAGTTTATGCCGGGAAGTTGCTCAGCGGGGGAGCCTATGTCACCAGGGGTGATGGCCGCTCTCCCCGTATCAGGCCGGCCCTTTCTGTCGGGATCCCCCCTTGGGTGCGATTGCCTCATTGGTAGAGTCAAGGTGCGATATCCCGGCTCCGCGAGACACCCTGCTCGTGCGGTTGGCGAGTCCAGGGTTGGCAACGCACAGCAGGAGGGACCGGGCGACCTATCTACGGTTCCTGGCGGACCAGCGCCAGTTGGCTGCGGGTGCGCTTTGGGATTATCATCACGTATGGTTACAGGAGTGCCATATGTCGAGGTGGATGGAGAGAACGCTGAGGATGGGGCTTGTGTTACAGTTTGCACAACCCCACCCTCCATTTTTGGGTTTGGTACAGACCCTTTTGTCACGATCCGCAGCAGTGACAGTCCTGGCCGACGAGATCCAATCTCTGTTGGTGAAGCAGGCCATCGTCGTGGTCCCAAGGGAAGACGTGATGTGTGGCGTTTACTCCCGGTATTTTCTGGTGCCCAAGAAATCGGGAGGTGTCAGACCTATACTGGACCTGTCTGCGTTCAATCGGCTGATTGTGGCGAGAAGGTTCAGAATGTTGACCGTCAAACACCTGTTAAGCGCTGTCAGAGTGGGAGACTGGTTCACCTCCATAGACCTGAAGGATGCGTATTTTCACATCCCGATCTTTCCTCCTCACAGGAAATTCCTACGCTTCCTGTTTCAGGGCATAGCGTACGAGTACCAGAGGCTGCCGTTCGGCTACTCTCTGGCTCCTCACACATTCACCAAGTGCGTGGAGACCGCGCTGGGACCTCTGCATCGTCAGGGGATACGAATTGTATTCTACCTCGATGACATTCTGGTCCTCAGCCGGTCAGAGGAGATCGCCAGGTCTCATACCAGGCTGGTGGTGGAATTTATCACCAGTCTGGGTTTTGCTGTGAACTGGAAGAAGAGTACTCTTGGGCTTGGTTTTAAGCTCAAGGCCCATGAGGGCAACCCTCTCAGAGTGGTGGCGAGAGGATATTCTCGGTGGGCTCAGGAGGTTCCGTCCTGGCAGAACGGTTACGGCGCTGTCCGTGATGCGCCTGCTCGGTATGATAGCATCTGCTCACTCTGTGGTCCCTCTTGGCCTCCTCTTCATGAGGAGGATACAAAGGTGGTTTTTCAGTATGAAAATAGACCCGGTGAGAGACAAGTGGAAGCGGCTGAAGGTTCCTGTGTCTGTACTGGGGGATCTCAACCACTGGGGGGGGCCTCGGGCCCTCTCCAGCGGGGTCCCCATGGGCAGCAGGCTATCACACGTCACGGTCTTCACCGACGCCTCCCTCACGGGATGGGGGGGACGTGTCGGGCCAATGCAGTAGGGGGCAGCTGGCAGGACCATGCTGCCCGGTCTGCACTACATATCAATGTGTTGGAATTGAAGGCAGTCCTTCTGGTCCTCAAGCGGCTCTGCCACCTTGTGGTGGGCGAGCATGTTTTGATCAGGACGGACAACACGACGTCAGCGTCGTATATCAACAGACAGGGAGGAGTACGCTCCCCCCATCTGCACCGGGCGGCGGTCGAGCTCTGGCTATGGGCGTCTCTCAATCTGTGCAGCCTGAGGGCTCCCCACATCCCCAGCAGGGAGAATGTGGGTGCGGATGTGATGTCGCGGGGCGGTCCTCACCCGACGAGTGGGGACTACGTCCAGACATAGTCAGACAGGTCTGGGACCGATTCGGGGAGGCCACGGTGGACCTGTTTGCGACAGTCCCACCAGTGCCCGTTGTGGTTCTCGGTCAGTCGGAAGGACAACCCCTCTCTGGGGGTGGATGCCTTCTCGATGTATTGTCGTGGCCACGCGTCCGCTCTGCCCTTTATCTCAGAAGGCAGAGCAAGACGCGATGCCAGTAATGAAATATAACGTAAGGTTATCCTATAACCCTAGTTATATGAATACTGGCTGAGCGTCTCGCTCTTCAGCGCCCTGAGGTCCCTTGGATGTTTTCCGCGTATGGAATTCGAACGTGGAAGGGTGAGGGCGTGACCACTTCCTGCCTGTTATAGGGGCATGCAGGGGAGTGGCGTGGTCACGTACAAGTGGGTGCATGTGTTTTGGTTTCCGTGGCACAGTAGGTACTGGAGATAATGATATCTCAGAAGGCAGAGCGAGATGCTCAGCCAGTATTCATATAACTAGGGTTATAGGATAATCTTACGTCATTCTTGGTCCTCTCTGCACAATGGTGGAATTAACTTCCCACCCCAGTCAGGACAGATGAAACCCACCCAATTAAAAACACACTTCAAAACTATGGAATAACCTTGACAAAGAACAAAAAATTTGTAGTTTGATACATACTGTACATTTTAGAAATTATTCAAATATAAGGTGATACATAAATATAAAACCTTATTATTATCCTAATTATATTTTATTATAACATAACATATATATAAAAAACAAATAAATAAATGTGTATACGTTTTGTATATAAAACTATGAAACTTTTGTAATCTTTTGTTTTTGCAAAATTATGTACTGAATTAGGTTTTTTGTTTGTTTTTTTGTAAATAATGTAATGTAAAAAGGGTAGGCAATTATAAGCCTCGGCTTCAGCCTACACCTTTTCGGTCATTTTCTTTCTTTTATAAATGTTCTACTACTGTACATTGCTTTGTAAAAGAAGACCGAAATAAAATCATTTATACGTTCATTCATTCATTCATTAAACTGAGTAGTTAAATGAAGCATCCGCTCCACAGAGACAGACACCTTGTGTTGACAGTATGATGCTGCTATTAGAATCTAATTACATCAAGGGCTGTTCCATCTTCACCCAACACATGCACAGCTTGGAACATGTCCTCTTCCTTATATTCATCGTCTTTGAAATATCCCATTCAGCTATTCTAGTATTCTAATTTCATATATATATGAGGGTATGTACCCTACTACAATCCTGCACAATTGTACAGCCCTGTCCTATATTCTATTGTATTTTATTCTAAATTAGTTTATTTATTCCATTTTATTTGATTCTAAATGGTATATGGTGCATTTATATAGCGCTTTTATCCAATTTTTTGTTCCTTACATTCACCCATTCACTCACACATTCACACACCGATGGCAGAGGCAACCATGCAACCTGCTCATCGGGAGCCGTTAGGGGTTAAGTGTCTTGCTCAAGGACACTTCGACACACTGCCCGGGAGGAGCGGGAATTGAACCGGGAACCTTCCGACTAACAGACAACTGCTCTACCTCCTGAGCCACTGTCGCCCCCATTCTACTATAATTGTCTGTTATTGTTGATGCACCAAAAGACCAAGACAAATTCCTTGTATATGCAAGCTTACTTCGCAATAAAGACATTGCCTTTCAGATTCTGAGAATACGAACTATAACGCATGCTTAATACTTTTTTACGTCACTAATTTAAACTTAAATGACAGCATATCTGAGGATAGATATTGACTAGACTACACTAGATACATTTACATATTTTATCCAAAATGTTGTTATGCAGACTCAATTAAACTATTTCAAATAATGGAGGACTTGGACGCACGGTGGGGTAGTGGTTAACACTGTCTCCTCACAGCACGGTGGTGTAGTGATTAAGACTGTCACAGCACAGTGGTGTAGTGATTAACACTGTCACAGCACAGTGGTGTAGTGGTTAACAATGTTGCCTCACAGCTATGAATATTTATTTTGCATAAAAAATCACAACAGAGCCTCTGCTACTACAGTAGCTAACCTAAACGGAGCCGACTGGATAGGAGGAAGTGCAACAACGTGTAACCTCCGTGCGGAACCAATGTGCCAACACCCTTTCCGTGGGTGAACTCATTGAGCTTAGTTGTCAATTAATGATACTAATACTAATCTATACAATCACCTGTTGTTGAATAAATACCATTACTTTCTAGTTATTACAAAAAACAGTATATATAAAACAGTAGCTGTAAAAAAGAAAAGAAAAAAAAGTTTTATAATCTATATAATATATATATATTTTTTTGTAATGTATGTATGCACTGGTATCGGATCAGTATAACCAGACCTAGACCACCTCTAACTCTAACCCCTAACCAGACCTAGACCACCTCTAACTCTAACTGAAGCCGTCTTCCACACGGAAGCGTGGGATCTGCACCGACACCATGGTCTCAGTCATGGCGGCCAGCCAGCCGCTCAGCTTCCTCTGATCCATACCCACCTCGATCTGAGCATCACAGAGACAGACAAACCCGGCACGGATGGGCATGAGTAATGTTTTCCCAGATTGAGTACTTGCATGAATTATGAATAGGGGGTGAAAGGGGTTAACAGTCTGTAGTGTGGTAGTGAAAGCAAGGCAAGAAGAGATAATGTGTCTTATTAAGTTATTTCTCCATTCACAGATCGACAGCGCACCCTTCCTGTGTATCACTTGTGCCGCCGACTCAGATTCCCCTACTAGGTTAAAAAATACATATGCATTTAAAATCCGAATATGTTCCATGTTGACTATTTCTGACTTCTGACAAGTTTTTTCCATTAACTAAAAATAGACAAAAATGTCATCCGTTTTTCGTCAACTAAATATAGACTAAAACAAAAAAGACAAAATTGAGACAAAAACTGACTAAGACTAAAATGCTCAGACATTTAGTTGACTAAAACGGACTAAACGAAAAATAAATGAAGATGACTAAATATGATGCAAACGAAAAAGGAGCACTTGACACATGACTAAGACTAAAACTAAAATGAAAAGGAGCACTTGGATTGGTCCCTGGGAGTGGCCCATGTCAAATATGTGTATTTCATATTGTTCCCTGTTTCCCCTGTGGTTTTTTGTTTCTTTTGTTTATTTGTTTTTTCTCTCTGCCTACTGTCAGCGACTTCGGGTTACTGAGAAGCGCTTTATAAATTAAATGTATTATTATTATTATTATTATTATTATTATTATTATTATTATTATTATTATTATTATTATTATTATTATTATTATTAATATTAATATTATTATTATTATTATTATTATTATTATTATTATTATTATTATTATTATTATTATTATTATTATTATTATTATTATTATTATTATTATTATTATTATTATGTCTGCTCCCGGCCGCCCTTTGGGGGGGAAGGACGACGGGATTGGTCCAGCGCAGAGAGGCATTCGACCCAATGCATGTGTGTGTGTTCCTGTGTTTTGCTGCGTGACAAATAAAGACTTCTTCTCTTGTGAGAGAAATGATAAAAGAGATGTTTGAAAATCAAATGAAACTCTTCATCTGGGGTCAGAAACTGGGGTTACATAACATACTGGATGAAAAGGGTTTAATTTATGAAACTGAATACAGAAACATTTGCTCGGGGTAACAGCGGGCTATGGATTGTTCAGACGGCTGTCAACAGCAGACATGAGAGTCATGAGAGGGCACGTGGGCGTGAGTCTGGGTACACCACAATGACCGGCTCTTCACCCATAGCTTCAGATACACGGCCTACTCCTTTTGGAGAGCACTCGAGTTGCCGCGGGAAAGCAAAACGCTTTTGTTTTGATAATGACCGTTTTATTTGAAGCGTTCGTGTCCTTTAACTTTCACAGGATTGACCCGATCCATTGTGACATGAAAACAGAAAGGTCTGTCTGAACAGTTTTTCTAAATTGCAGCGTAATCAGTGTTCCTATTGAGTGCACCTCGATTGACCTATCTCGAGGCCAGTCCTCTTTTCTCGATCCTCCAATCACAACTGTCGCTTGGGCCCGGGGAGGCAACAGTTGATTGATTGATTGATTGATTGATTGATTGATTGATTGATTGATTGATTGATTGATTGATTGATTGATTGATTGATTGATTAATTGAAAATTCTATTAACAGATTGCAGAATGGGTACAATGCAGTATGGCTCAATACACACAGACCAGAGAAAGACTTTCGTCTTGTTTACATCAGGGTCCCCCATTTTCAATTCATCATAACATATATGACATACATGACAGGTAGACAGTACTGTTACATCTAGACATTTATGACATACCATATCTACAAATATACAGTACTGTTTATGAGTACAAAAAGAGTCTAAAAAAGAGAGTATACATTTGAGGGGGAAGAAACTGTACATTGAAGGAGGTTGGGAAGGTGGGGCGGGGGGGGTATGGTAGTACTAGTGAGCAATATAGAATGTACTGTGATTTATGATCCAAGATGTGTTTGGTTTTCCCTTTAGTACTATAGTGCTCCTTGCAATTTTAGTTTTTATGTAGTTTATGTGAGGTTTCCAGACGATTTTGTGGTTCAGTATCACACCTAGAAATGTACTTGCATACACTCTTTCAATGTTAACATCATCAGCCCGCCCATTAAAGCCCAATTTGTTGCCTGTCGATAGCCCTTTCAGGTGACAAAATCCGTTCAGCGGTTCTGTTCCGTTAGTGGCTCTGCTTGGCATCACACTGCACTATCTCGCGTACGTGCACGCGTACTGAATAAACCACAAATGTACCTCTAATACCAGTATTAGTCTGACCACACCCCTCATCAGCTTACCTTCATAAGCAGGTGTGTGGTCACCTGCTCTCCTCCTTCTCGCTTTCACCACAAGGAATAAGTGCCTCGGTAGATCCCCACACTTGACACCATGATGGAAGAAATTGGATTAGGAACAGCTTTGGGAAACAAGGATACGTTGACATCATATCTTTATTTTCTCTCTCACTATTTTTCGAGAAAATACGGCGATATTGTCTTCGTACTGGAGTGTCTAGAAGATGATGATCATTCTAAAAACCCTCCACCGGTTTTCGTATTGGGAGCACGCCGCTGCATGCTTCTCAACTGCAGTTCCTTGCTGTGTTTGTTGGGGTGAAACCTGTCAGGCCACAGCTGAACTGTCGGACATGCCGCTGTTGTGAGAAGCGGTGCGTTCCAGGTTGGGTGAGTAGTGTTTGCTGGCGGGCTCCACTTGTCTGTTAGTGCTATGGGGGCTACTTGACAAAGTTTATGGAAACCGGCCCCAGGCTAGGGTCCTTTGTTCAGCCACCTAGGCGACAGAAGGCCTTGGTCTGAAGACCATTATAGTTTTAACTAGTGGGCCGCGACCATTGACACTGGTGATCCCTGTGTGTTCTGGACGAGTGGATTCTCTCTGTCACCGTGTTAAGGCCCCATCTTTCATATCCAAATGAGAGTATTCCTTCACGAGGGGATATGTGCATGTAATGTGCGATAGCGGCAGATTCATGTTCAAAGTCAGCTACACAGGCCAGTTGGTACTGTGCTGATTCCGTCGGGTGTGGTAAAGTCACCGTTGTGAAGCGGTGTTGACATCTTGTTTTCTCTCTTCTCTTAAAAAGTGAGGAGAGGTTCAGAACGGCGGCCTGTCTGGGTGAGTGTTATGTCATTGTTTACATGTTCATAGCTTACGGTTAGCCAGTCAGCTGTTAACTGCTGCGTTAGCCTGCTGGATCGCTGCATGGCCTGCTTAGGGCCTACTATTAGCCAGTCAGCTGTTAGCTGCGGGGCTAGCATGTCGTGGTCGCTAGGTAACGTTGGCTTGCTGCTATAGGCCATGGCTGGCGCGGGGTAGCTTAGCTTCTCGCGCGCCGCCGTGAGCTCGCTTCTGATCGCGTGCGTCGTTAGCTCGGCGTCTCGCAAGCAGAAGCAGTAGCACCCGAACGGTTGGAGCGGCCGTTAGCTTGATGCTATTCTGTTGAACGTGCTTTGATTTTAACATGTTTTACACTCTTGACCGCGACGTCATCCTTGACAGGGGATGTTTCGTCGACCCTGCCCTGAGCCTGGACGGCAAGGTTGTGTTCCTACGGTGTCTGTGACTGCACTTCGCTGATCTGCGTTCCGGGTAGGAACGGGGTTGACCAGACCTCATAACACGTCTTTTGGTTTTACTTTGCTAAATGTATTGTGAATAACGGTGTTTTTTCCCAAAACGTGTGTTGTTGCAATGCATTTAGGATACGTTGCGGGTTATGTGTGAGCTGTTTTTTGTCACTGGCAGTTAGCTTCTCCGTGCAAATCGGGATATAATGATCTGGTTGTTGTGTGAGAAACATCATGGTGTTTATATGTACCGTGTACTCACAACTAAGGTAACTAACCTATGAAGCTATGCTTGGTGACAAGTGAGTAAAAGAATGTTCTTTCTCAGACTGTAATGACAATGAACAGTGTGTTCACACATTAACAGGTTTTCCTGTTTTAACTGGCCGTATTGAGGGTAAAATAGGAGGATTGTGTTTCCCCCCCGGTTCCCTGGGGACTTTTTCATCCTCCTATCAGACATGTTGTGCATTAATTGTGTATTTTGTGTGGTAGGGATACGATGTAACTCTTAGCTTGATTGCTGAGGTTGTGCTAAATCTGCTGGAGAAACTTATTTCCTAAAGGGAAATTGGTTTGGTTGCTGTCATGTGTGCTTAGCAAGGCCTGTGGTCGATACTAATCAAGAATGATGTATTCTCTCATTGTGAAAAAAACGGCGTTCCTCTGTTGAGTGTTTTTTGCCATTTTTTTGTAGGTGATGATGGGTTGTGTGTGTCATGTGACCTACAACTGGGTTGTACTGGCCACAGAAGCACATGTGTATGTTGGACCGGGGTTCTTAGAGCCCTCTCTATTCTGTGTTTTTCCTTAGTAAAAATCAGATAGCAGGTTAGCTCATGCGCTGTGTGGAGCTGTGAAACGCTTCATAGAGCTGACTATGACTGTGTCATATTCTCTTTTTGTCGTTACATCGTATCATGGGTGTGGGGTCGTAAAGGGGTGAACTGGTAACCTTTCCTCTCCCCATTGTTCTGTCGGTCAGGGGTACACCCCCTGTCCTTCAAGGTTCCCGTCACGTGGCGGTTCGGCACGTTACAGGGGGGGGGGGGGGGGGGGGGGGGGGGAGGGAGTTCCTGGTCCCACGGCCTGGTATATTGGGCGTGTGCACCGCAGGAATTCCCCCGCCATAGAGTACGTCACCGTGCGCGTCTCTGTTGGTAGGACTTCCGTGTGCTGTTCAGGTCCATGTGATGGATCTGTTCTCAGGGGGGGTGGTCAGGGCTCCTCCTCACCAAGCGCCTATTCAGGCCTTCTGTGAGTTCGGACTCCTTCTTCCATGTGAGGAAGCCTCCATCAGAGTACAGAGCCTTCCTCCTCAGATTGTCAAAGTGAGTGGACCCTCTAGAAGGGTCCTTTTCTATTGTATGTATATTCGATTCAATTCGTTTATTGAGTGTGTATGGGTTCAGTGCCTCTTCCCCGGAGGCCCTAAAACCAGTTTTTTACATGGCTCAAGGTGCAATATATTCTTTTCAATCTGTACAGCTCGCGTGGGAAGTCTCTCTGGGGATCCCCGTCTCTTTCCTATGGGAGGGTGGTGGGATGTAAAAATGTGAACATTTTTTACCCCGGCTGTGTAGACTGGGATACATACTGTTGATGCTTCCTTCTTTCTATTCCAGAAGTGTTGGAGTTAGGGAGTGTCACGCCCCTCTTGTCGTTCCCCTGGGCGCCTTGGGGATTCAATGACAGGTCTAAATAGCCTGTTCATTGATGGGGGTGTGTCCCGACGCACGTATAGTGCTAGCTCGCTGTAAACAGGCGATTGACTGGCACGCCTTGGTTGCTTGTGGTTGAAACAGCGTTTTTATAAAGCAACTGAGATGGGGGTTTTTCCTCTTCCGACGACCACATCCCATGACCTGGGTGGGTTGTCGACGGATTCTCGTTCATGTCTGGGGGATGATGACGGGATGGATCTGAACATATGTGGTGGGGTCTCACGCCCTTGGGGTGGGCCACCAGGCGCGGTTCGTCCGAACGTCTGGGTGGCGCCTTCTTTTCATGTTAAGATCAACACGCATATCTGCCCTTCTCCTGGAGTAGGCATGTCGGCGTGGTTAGGGCACGGGACTGGTTCTGGTCACGCTGGTCCAGATCAGTTGAACCCGTTGTCCGCCGGGGATGCAGATCTGCTGTTCTGGTACCCTGAGGGACTTGGGCTTTTTTCAGGGGGAAAAATGCCAGGTCGGTCTGGGTGTCACAGGGTTAAGCGCTATGGAGACCCTGGTTGGGTATGTTTTTACTCAGCACTGTCGTCATGGCTTACAGCCATGCCATTCTGTACGCGCTCGATCTCGTCGGATCTCGGCCGCTACACAGGTTGGTCCTGGTTAGTACTTGGTTGGGAGACCGCCTGGGAATACCAAGTACGGTGTGCTTAGGGGCTGGTTCTCCATTATTTTTCGCTCCTCTCTCACGCATGGCGAAGAGGGGCCTGTGGGGGTGGTTTTTTGACCTCCTCTGGTGACCCTGTGCTTCCCGTACCGCCAGGCCCGGTCCGAAGTGATGTTTGCGACCCGTAGGCCTGGGTTAACCCTTTTTTGAAAACTGAAACACTTGTACTGCGGTATAGCCGGTGTATACCCGCAGGTGTGTTTTGGAGTTTTTTCTTGAGGGGTTATAGGAACAACCACCGCATTGGGTAACACCGAGGTGGTTGATTCCCTGGTGTGTTGGTGCAGTGTCAACTCCCGGGTTCACCGTTTGAGGGTGCCCCTGCACGTTCATGACGTCTGCCAATCGTGTCAGCCTTCTCTGCCTCGACCCCTCTGGGTGGGGTTTTTTAAATGGAGGCTTGGTCATGCAACAACGCCAGCATACGCCCCTTCCGCCGGGGCAGCTGTGTTCAGCTGTCCCCTCTGGCGCCTGTCTCGTCCGCAGTCTCCAGGCTAGGGTTAACAGCCTGTTGCCTGGTTTTTCCCCGGTGCGCTGCCTGCTTCCGTTGGTTAACCTTTTTTGTGTGCTTACGGCCATGCTGACTGTCTGTTCTGCAGGGTCAGTGTGCCAGGCGGTGTACTGTTGGGGGGACGGGGCCCGCTCGGCTTACGGCCATACCGACCTGAACACGCCCGATCTCGTCCGATCTCGGAAGCTAAGCAGGTTCTGGCCTGGTTAGTACTTGGTTGGGATACCGCCTGGGATTACCAGGTGCAGTAACTGGGGGGCCTTTGTCCGAATACGCTGGCGATGTGGGGGGCGGGGCACTACGTGCCCACCTGGTGGGGTCTTGATGCTGGCATCATGGACTTTTCCGGGCCCCCATTCCAGGGAGTCCAGTCCTTTTGGTGGGTCTGGGTCTTCCTTCGCGCTCCGCTGCTACGGCCTTGCCACGGGGTTGGGTTTGCCCTTGACCCCGTGATTCTGGGGGCAGTAACGAGGTTGTTCCTCCGTTCGTTCCCGGGTGGCATGCGGGTTGTGCGTGTGTGTAGTCGTGGGGTCAAGCCACGGTCTGCTCACCCTGTGCGTTAAGTTGCTTGAGTGCCTCTTCGCACGGTCGGGTCCGTCGCCTTCCCGTGAAGCCCCTACTATGGGGGATGCCCTCCATTAGGGGGGGTCGGGGGGGCTCGGCCCTCCCTGTTCTGATGGTTTTGGGGGGCTGTCAGCGGGGTGTATTTGTCAGCCAGCGGCTCCGCTTGGCCTCCCATTGTGCAGTGTGATGCCAAGCAGAGCCACTAACGGAACAGAACGATAGGTTATGACTATAACCAAGTTCTGTCAGTTAGTGGTGACGCTTGGCATCAGACGGCCGCTGCAGCCCTTGACCTCACCTTGTGGTGAAAGCTTGGGAAGGAGGAGAGCAGGTGACCACACACCTGCTTATGAAGGTAAGCTGATGAGGGGTGTGGTCAGACTAATACTGGTATTAGAGGTACATTTGTGGTTTATTCAGTACGCGTGCACGTACGCGAGATAGTGCAGTGTGATGCCAAGCGTCACCACTAACTGACAGAACTTGGTTATAGTCATAACCTATCGTTCTCGAGTACACGGAAGTACACGCGAAGTACACGGTATTGCGCAAATACTACTCCCGACTCTTGGGGTTCTAGTTCCGTCAATCATTTGATCTTGAGGATTATTGGACATGGTTGTAGCCAATGAGTGTGGCTTTCCAATGATACCCCAACTGGGGATGTACGAATCAGGGATCTAGGTGAAAAACTCACAAGCGAAAACAAGAAGAGAAAAAATGCCGAATGAATTGAAGTCTATGAGAAAACTGAGTTTTTTTTTACACAGTTTACGAAAATCACTCCTAATCACTCATTTCTTTATGAAATTTGGCCATGTACTACATAATGCTTCAGGCTATGGATCACGAAATTCTGGAAAAATACTACTTCTGGACTACTAACTACTACAGAAAAACGTGAGTACGTTTTTCTAAAACTCAAGTTCAGACCTATGTTACTCTATTTCATTAGCACTAAAGGTCAGTTTTCCTTATTGTATCAGAAAACTTCAGAATGTCATCTTTCAAAAGAGACCAGGCTCATGCATGTGGTATAAGTATAAAGTATAGTATTTTGGTTTGCAAAAGAAGTATGCACTCCTCAAAAACTAAAATGGCCAATTTAGGGGGCGCCTGTTAACTCATTCTCTGCCACGCTGTTTCCGGAATATGGCTATGCGCTGCCACGCATTAAACCAATGGAGTCAGTCACCTTGTTTGCAGGGCTATAACTATATTCTATATTATAGCTATGGATGCAATACTATGGCCTATTTGACATCGAGTATCTATCGTTCAAGATGTGAAAAAAAAAATCCCATCCATACATTCCCGTTTTATACCGTGGTGAATAGAATTATGGTTTTAGAGCGGGTTAGGGTAATTCCTGGGAGGCTAGTAATAGCCTGCGACGTGTATTATATTAAATCCATTGGCATTTCGTCCCTACACACGCTACAGTTAAAAATTCAAATGCATATGATCGATATTATGTTCCATCATAAATGCATGAAAGGGGGGGGGGGCATTTCTGCCAAGAGTAAAGACCATAACCCTATCAAAAACAGTAGTCAAAGTGTATATTTTCATTTTTACCGATGTTTTATACGATTTATCGGAAATACGAATTTATTGGAAAAATGCTAATTATCGTAAAACCGCAAGGAAATTACTAAATCCAGATTCAACCCTGCCATTGGAAAGAGGAGCATTTTCCCTATCCATAGATGTATGATTTGGCCATAATAAGGTCAAGGTAAAATATGAATTCATAATTAAAATCGATTATCATTTATTACTGTCTCTACAAATCCTTCTGTTTAATCATCTTCCCTTTATTCATTTACTTAGATTCTTTTTACACTTGATATCAATAAGGTGGTGAATGAGCTCAGTGAGCGACCTCGGTTACGGCACAATTGTAACATGGTGTTATTCACCGGCACAAATGCAAAAATAAATCATTATTTATATTCTCCTTTTCTTCATTACAATTTACTCAAGCCTAGTAACAGACAAAATATTTCTGACACTGGAAATACATACCCCCAGGTCCCTAGATGTTCCTAGATACCAAGAACATGCAAATTGACCTTGCAGAAGTGGAGCAATCTTCCATTTACTTAGGCATGTACCTTTAGGCGAAATAGGGCTACATTGCTCTTACCTGTGGCCGGTGGGATTCCAAAAAGAATATTCCAATTATTTGATTGCCATCTGGTAGATTGTATGTCCATTTGGCCCACGACATAACGCACCACAGCATAATAAATCGGGGGTCCCAAAAACTATTCAATGCGATCGGGTGAAGCCCTAGGTTCACGTTATTAGAAAAGTCCACCCGGACCAATATAATCGCCGCACAGCCCAATACAGAGAGTTTCAAAGGAAGTGCAATAACGGCCGCACCCCACCAGTTGTGATCGGAAGATCAAGAAAAGAGGGCGGGGCTCGAGATAGGTCAATTATATTTGTATCATCAAATTTACAATGTTTAGTACTGTAGAGGTCAAAAAGGTCATAATTGCACATATTTCATAATATCAGAGTATTGTAAATACAGAAGATTAAGAACATTGGTCAACATAGCTGTTGTTCCCTGGTATATCAATTTAACTACTGCAGGGCGACAGTGGCTCAGGAGGTGGAGCGGTCGTCTGGTAATCAGAAGGTTCCCGGTTCAATTCTGGCTCCTCTCGGCAGCACGTCAAAGTGTCCTTGAGCAAGACACTTAACCCCTAACTGATCCCGGTGAGCAGGTTGGCACCTTGCATGGTCGTCTCCGCCGTCTGTGTGTGAATGTGTGAGTGAGTGGGTGAATGTGAGGCATGAGTTGTAAAGTGTGTTGTATAAAAGCTGCTATATGAATGCAGCCATTTACCATTTACTGTGTCCATCCATATCAGGAACTAGAAAACACAGAGCATGCGACTCACAACATACTGGTCGTCCTGTTTCTTCAATACCAGGTTGTTTTTTCCCATTAGGGATGGGAGCTAATAAAACTGTATTCATATAGCAGCTTTCAACAAAATGTACAAGAGTTGTTCCAGCAGAACGTGCAGCAGGTTATAATAATAATAATAATAATAATAATAATAATAATAATAATAATAATAATAATAATAATAATAATAATAATAATAATAATAATAATGATAATAATAATAATAATAATAATAATAATAATAATAATAATAATAATAATAATAATAATAATAATAATAATAATAATAATAATAATAATAATAATAATAATAATAATAATAATAATAATAATAATAATAATAATAATAATAATAATAATAATAATAATAATAATAATAATAATAATAATAATAATAATAATAAACTGTATTTGTATAGCACCTTTCATACAAGAATTGCAGCTCAAATTCCCAATCAGGTCTCCGACATCAAGGCCACCTAATCATCCCTTCCCCTTAATTGACTGATATCAATCCCTGTCTCCTGAGCCTTTCAGCCATTGTGTAGTGTGATGTGTGCCGGGTGCCAGTGTATGGCAGCCATTGAGCCTGCGTAGCCCAAGGTTGGGTGCTACCAGTGGTGGTGAACAGTGTTAATTTTGTCAACTAAAATGATGACGAAAGACGTCACGTTATTGAAGACCATGTAACGCTAACGAGACTAAATAGTTTATTAAATATCGTTGACCACAACTGAGGACACAAAAATGTAATTTACAAAAACCAGGACAAAATTGCTCTTCATGTATGTTGATATTGTTGACTGAAACAAGACGAGACAAAATAATTATAACTTTTCTTAATGCCATCGTCCCGACAGAGCAGTGTGACAGGGAGCTCTGTTATTAGCATTAGCTGAAGAGCTATTTGAAAAGCTAGTTTTAGCTTAACGTTACCTTGGCTAAAGTTGGGACTATTCATAATCCAGCTGCAGACCTGCAAGCAAAGTACAGCAAGTTGGCAAAGGAGTATTCCAAGGTAAATCACTTTTTCACCAGTAACGTTACATTGTTTGTATTTCCATCTTGCTCGCGTTAACTAGTGGCTAACCTAGCTCACGCTAATGTGGCTAACTGATCGACCTCTCGCACACAATTAATGACATGTTGCGGACAGCCATACCAGTGACAATGTTTAGCTTTTAGTGCCAAATGATAAGAGTCTGAGGCGGAGTCTCAAAAGAGAATGTTGAATATTTATTGTGCATTAAAAATCACAACAGAGCCTCTGCTACTACAGTAGCTAACCTAAACGGAGCCTTCTGGAAGCAAGTGCAACAACGTATAATGTCCATGTGGAACCAAAGTGCCAACAACCTTTCCGTGGGTGAAGCATAGTTGAGCATAGTTGTCATTTAATGATACTAATACTAATCTATACAATCACCTGTTGTTGAATAAATACCATTACTTTCTAGTTATTACTAAAAAACAGTATATATAAAACTGTAAAAAAAGCTAAAGCTGTAAAAAAGAAAAGAAAAAAAAAGTTTTATAATTTATATAATATAATTCTTTTTTTAGTACATTAACTAAAAATAGACACAAATTTCATCCGTTTTCGTCAACTAAATCTAGACTAAAACAAAAAAGACAAAATTGAGACAAAAACTGACTAAGACTAAAATGCTCAGACATTTAGTTGACTAAAACTGACTAAACAAAAAATAAATGAAGATGACTAAATATGATGAAAACTAAAAAGGAGCACTTGACACATGACTAAGACTAAAACAAAAATTAAAATAGCTGCCAAAATGAACACTGGTGGTGAAGGAGGCAATTTCCACCCTACAGTACATTGTAAAGAGTCTAGAAAAGAGCTATATAAATGCTATTATTATTATTATTATTATTATTATTATTATTATTATTATTATTATTATTATTATTATTATTATTATTATTATTATTATTATTATTATTATTATTATTATTATTATTGTTGTTAAAGTGCTTCACAGCAGTAAAAGAAAAAAGATAGGCATAAAATTATCACAAAATCGGCATAAAATTAGCACAAAATTAACAAGAAAGTGCAGACATAAAATAAGTATAAAATAGACAGCAGCACACCAGTGGAGGTTATTGCATGACTACTAGTGAGGCAGTGCTTCACTAGTATACAGAAGAAAAATATATATATATATTATAAAAAAATTTAAATATTAATTTTTATTATAAATGTTTTCCCAGGGGGCGGTTAGGTGGTCGAGCGGAGATTGCGTTCGTCACCAGCCCCGGAGCCGAGTTGGATTTGCCTGTTCGAATCCAGCTCACAGCTCCGGGGTTGTCACCAGCTTGGCTGGCCGTCTGCACTGATACAATTGGCTGTATCAGAGGGTGGGAGAAGCTGGCGGGGTGGGTCCGGGTCGTTGTAAACAGCGACTCCTACAGTTCGGTCGGGGCGCCTGCTAAGCGCGGATTGGACGTGAGAGGGATAGTGTGGTCCTCCCACACGCTACGCCCTCTCAATGAGAATCCGCGCTGCCAGGTGAAAAGAAGCGGTGATTGGCTGGACGTGTGTCGGAGGAAGCACGTGGTAGCCTCCACTCTCCCAAAATGATCTGACTGTGGGGGGTAAGTGCGCAGCGACCAGGAAGGGGCTGGGAATTGGCATACGACTAACATTGGGATGGGGAGAAAATCGGCGGAAAATGGAGGGGGAAAAAGACAAAAAAAAAAAAAAAAAAAAATGTTTTCCCATGTGAAAAAAAATTTCAGTGCATTTTTTATTTTTCAAGTGATACACAGCTCCCAATCACTTACATTGGCTAGTAGTGAGGCACATTCCTCAAGTGTTTCACTAGCTAATGTAAGTGAATGGCAGCGAAATAGCACCTTTGATTGGACAGTAACTGGTCTAAGTGCACACCCGTGAGGCTTAGACTCACTCATTCGTTTAAATGGGGCTTGAATGATTGACAATTCTGACACTTTTTGTACACCAATCAGAGAACACCATTTCCTATCCCATGCTTTGAAAGGGCTTGGAGAGCCCTGTGTACAGTCAGTAACATTACTGTGTAGCACTGTAGGCTGAATGAATGAATGAATGAATGAATGAATGAATGAATGAATGAATGAATGAATGAATGAATGAATGAATGAATGAATGAATGAATGAATGAATGAATGAAAACTTTATTTAACAGATTGCAGAATGGGTACAATACAGTACGGCTCAATACATACAATTGTTAAGGGGATGCAGACCTGAGAAAGACGTTTGTCTTGTTTCCATCAGGGTCCCCCATTTTCAATTCATATAGACATATATGACATACATGACATACAGATAGTCAGTACTGCTACATCTATACATTTATGACATACCAGATTTGCAAATACAGTACTGTTTGTGATACAGAAGGAGTCAAGAAAAGGGAGTATATACATTTGACGTAGAAACTGTACATTGGAGGAGGTTGGGTGGGGGGGGTTGGGTACATTGGGATATTGACAACCATACTGGGTAATTTACATTGGAGGTGGTTGGGGGGGGGGGGGGGGGGGGCGGGGGGCACACTGTATAAACAAGTAACACTGTACATTGAGGGGGGGGGGGAGGAGACACTGTACAAACAAACACAATTGTACATTGAACTATTGACAAAACCATACTAGGTAAATGACTGTACATTGGAGGGGGTTGGGTTAGGATATTTACAGGGGCCAGTGTTGAATTGCAGTCTCCCGTAGGTGTCCCTTGAGAGAGGTTTTGAAAGTGGGTAGTGATCCACATTCCTTTACAGCTTTGGGTAGGGCGTTCCACATTGATGTGGCATAATTGCGAAACGTGTTTAGTCCCTTATTTGAGCCGAATCTAATCGAATCTTTGAGCCGGCTAAATGAAACTTTGCACCAACATTATTAGGACCGAAGTATAAATCAGCAACATGGAGAGGACTGGATCAGAAAAAAAGTTGAGGATGTAAAAGTAAGTACAGTGTTTGTAAAAGCTTGGATGCTAACATTAGCTAGCCAATTTTGTTAGCTGCCTTTAGCTTAGCTTATATTACATCACAATGATGATCACCAAGCTAACTGTAACACAGTGTTTAATGAGAGCTGGTAGATTCAATACACCAAGCTAACTTACTGTACACAGTTGAGTGTTTAATGAGAGATGGTAGATTCAATACACCAAGCTGTAACTGTAACACAGTGTTTAATGAGAGATGGTAGATCCAATACACCAAGCTAACTTACTGTACACAGGAGGGCTGGGAAATTAATTAAAAAAAAATCGCGATCTCGATTCATAGACCTATGCAATCTCATTTCTAAGTTATGACGATTTTTCTTTATGAAAAAAAAGTCTAAATTTTTTATTTTTTTTTAACTTTTTAAATGATTTTATTGAAGAAATAAGAATCGTGAGAGAATCGTTATCTCAATTCTTAGAGAGAAAAATCGTGATTCGCATTTTAGCAAGAATCGCCCAGCCCCAATACACAGTTAAGTGTTTAATGAGAGATAGTGGATTCAATACACCAAGCTAACTTTACACAGTGTTTAATGAGAGATGGTAGATGGAAATGACTTCTATGTTGCGATAACTTCTCTGTATCATGTTTAAATGTGTTTGGGGGGAAATGTCCAGGCTGCAAAGTAAGCAGTATGGTAGTAATCAGACCAATACATATAGAATTACTTCTTAGTCATTTTCTTTAATAGTTCTTTGCTGGTATGTCAACATATTGGATTCTATTGAAAGTGGTCTTAAAAAGGTCTTAAATGTAACCTGTTGAAACTTGCAGGAACCCTGTCCGTCAACATCCACCTTCAGTGAGACCATAACACCTGCCCATCATGAAGATGACATGTCACCCACCTCTACAAGCAGCAGTATCACCACCACCACTAAAGGTTTGACCCAGAGGTGTGGACTCAAGTCACATGACTTGGACTCGAGTCAGACTCGAGTCACGCATTTGATGACTTTGGACTTGACTTGACCAAAACAAAAAATATTTTGACTTCGATTTTGACTTTAACACCAATGACTTGTGACTTCACTTGGACTTGAGCCTTTTGACTTGAGAAGACTTGATACATTCCCCCATGCCCAACGATTAAAAATTATGTTATTAAATGTGCCGTGAATTAATAAATTTCCAGCTAATACACTTCATTCGCGCAGCCGGCTGGCGTGTATATTTTCCCTAACAGAGTTGCACTTCCGCGTTCGTCCTCTGTCACCTGCGGAGATAGTGGCCGTGTTTTATTCTTTCTTTGTTTACTTGTTAAACTGTCATGGCAGCGCCCAGCGTTACACATACTATTGGATATCCTCATTATTTCTCTTTTGTTGAGCACAAAGAAAATAACGTTTTAGTTAAATGTAAATTGTGTCTTGGCTCAAAGAACCTATCTTACGTTACAAACGTTAATAACGACGGATTCAGTGGAAAATTATACCAAAGATTGCTTCGTTTGCTTATAAAAACGATGTGGTGCTGGTCAACAAAAAACAAATTGCAGTATGCAAAACGTGCGGCTCGAAAACAACTTCAAGCAACAACAACAAGCAACAACTTCCAACTTCGTTCGACATTTGAAGCTGCACAAATCGGTAAGTAACTTGGCTTGCTATTGATTGATTGATTGCAAACGTTATTAACAGATTGCAGAATGGGTACAGTACAGTACAGCTCAATACACACAATTGTTAAGGGGATGCAGACCAGAGAAAGACTTTCATCTTGTTTACATCAGGGTCCCCCATTTTCAATTCATCATAACATATATGACACACACGACCAGTGATGCCACAGATTACTTGTAAAAGTAATCCGATTACTGATTACTGATTACTCCTTTAAAAAGTAATCCAAGTTACTTTACTGATTACTTGATTATCAGAGTAACTTAGTTACTTTGAAAGTAACTAGGTTACGAAGTCGTCGTCGTTCCCCCAACAGTTTTTTTTAAACGCTTTATTGAAAGTGCATAAATTGTTTTTAACTTGTTTCTCTGCACATAACGTAAATTGTTAAACTAGTGCTTCAGCTTCTGTACCATCAAGTATGGTAAAGCAACAGTCTATGATGCTCACAGCATTAGAGCAGCCAGCCAGTGGTTTTACAAAACCAGTGTATCCATTCACATCTAACAAATGCAGGCTGAACTATTCAATTATATCAACTGTAACTATTAAATTGTTTTTATAAATGTCTCTCTATAAACATACAATCAGTCTCTCTTTAACATGTAAATTAACTGTAAATCTGGCAAATAAGAGCTTTTCTCTCTCTCTCTCTCTCACCCCTCTCTCTCTCTCTCTCTCTCACCCCTCTCTCTCTCTCTCTCTCTCTCTCTCACCCCATGCCTCTTTCTCTCCAACCCCACCCAGACAGCCTACATCTCTAATATAATAATAATAATAATAATAATAATAATAATAATAATAATAATAATAATAATAATAATAATAATAATAATAATAATAATAATAATAATAATAATAATAATAATAATAATAATAATAATAATAATAATAATAATAATAATAATAATAATAATAATAATAATAATAATAATAATAATAATAATTATTATTATTATTATTATTATAATATAATCCCTTCTCTCCCTCTCTGTGTGTATGTGTGTGTGTGTGTGTGTGCGCGCGCGTGTGTGCGTGTGCTTGTGCTTGTGTGTGTGTGTGTGTGTGTGTGTGTGTGTGTGTGTGTGTGTGTGTGTGTGTGTGTGTGTGTGTCTCTCTCCCCTCTCTCTGTCACTCGTGTTCTCCCACCTGGAGAACTGTGGGAGAGCATTAGAGCAGCCAGCCAGTGGTTTTACAAAACCAGTGTATCCATTCACATCTAACAAATGCAGGCTGAACTATTCAATTATATCAACTGTAACTATTAAATTGTTTTTATAAATGTCTCTCTAGTCTTCTTGCGGTTTCACTTCGTTTAGACAAGCGTTTTGGGGTGGAATTCTCAGACGAATGCAACGGAGCACTGCTGTCACACGATTGGCGCATATGTCACATGACGTGCTGTGAAGACCCGCCCTACTCTGCCTCTGATTCGCAGACTGTGGATGGGGAATGTGATTGGGCCAAAGCAGAGTCACTCACAGACAGAGAGTCCAGTCACGCCGCGAGGACACATTCTTGTGTAACCCTTTCACTGCCACACCACGTCACTCCCAAATAAGAAAAACAGCTCAAAAATGTATTTTTGACTGTCGAAAACGAAATAAAATACTGCATTCCGCCTGCATTATGAATTTATGATGAGATAGTAACGAAATAGTAATGCACAGCCACTTGGACAAGTAACTGCAATCAGATTACTGGCTTTTAAAGATTAACGCGTTAGATTACTATTTTCGGGGGAAAGTAATCCGATTACAATAACGCGTTACTTAGTAACGCGTTACCGGCATCACTGCACACGACATAAAGATAGACAGTACTGCTACATCTATACATTTATGACATACCAGATTTACAAATACAGTACTGTTTGTGATACAAAAAGAGTCTAAAAAGAGAGTACAGGGGCCAGGATCGAATTGCAGTCTCCCGTAGGTGTTCTTTGAGAGTGGTTTTGAAAGTGGGTAGTGATTCACATTCCTTTACAGATGTGGGTAGGGCATTCCACATTGATGTGGCATAATTGCTAAACGTGTTTAGTCCCTTGTTTGAGCCGAATCTGGGTTTAACATGATTAGTGGAGCTCCCTCTGGTGTTGTGGTCGTGGTATTCACTGGCCTTTGGGAAGTATTTTGACATGTACATGGGTATCTTAGTGTATCTTGTAGACCAGGCCCATTGCAAGTTGCTGTACTCTGTCTTCTACTCTAAGCCATCCTAGGTAGTCAAAGTGAGGAGGGGTGAGGTGGGTTCTAGGAGTAAGGTCAAGCAGTAGTCTGACCAGTTTGTTTTGTGATGTTTCTAATCTTGTTTTTAAGCGCATTTGAGGTACTTTGGTACCATGAGGTGCAAGCATAGTCGTAGTACCCTTGAATGAGTGCTCCTGCCAGAGTCTTCAGGGTATTCTTGTTTACCAGAGAGGAAAGATTTGCTTCTAGGATGGAACCTAGGTATGTAATTTCGTCTTTCCTTGTGACAATATTGTCACCCACTGTAACTGAGAGAGCCATCGACACAGTCAGTGTGGTACCGTTATCATTACATCCTAGATTGATACACGGCTGGCTAGGCAGTTGGTAGTCATATAAAATAAAACAATCAGCAATGTCTCGGTTGATGAATGGCCAGCTGTAGTCTAACAGTACTGATGCTCCTTAATTGTTTTTTATTGATTGACATTTGTATGAACAGATTGCAGAATGGGTACAATACAGTACGGCTCAATACAAACAATTGAAAAATACTTTTGTCATTGATCCAAGGTAGAGAGAGAGAACTCACACACGAATTAGGCCCTACCTAATTCTAATACCTAATAAACTACCTAATACGAAATGCAGAGATGCTTTGTCATTTCAGTACAGAATTTTTATACCCCAAAATGTATAGATATTATTTTTTATACCCAAAAATGTAGACTAGTTAGTTGAACCGAGGTCTGCTATTATGGATCATGTGCCATAGACTGTATACAGGGCAGGCAGACGTTAAATAAATTATTGGTCCAAGTGGGAAGACAATATGTTGGTTATTGTTATCCTACCTTTAAAATGGATATGGTGATCCTTATTCTTTTTTTTCTCAATATACTCCTGAACTGGTTTTCTCAAGCAGCTCTTGCCCAAATGTATCTAGTTGTGACACTAACCCTGATTCTGAATATTATGACATTCATAGAAATTAGATTATGTTTTGCCAACAAGTTGATAATGATTTTCTTTGGTGAAGCGCGTATTATGACTTGTTTAGGACTCGAGACTCAAAGGTTAGGACTTGGGTCTCGACTTGGGACTTGTCAGTCTTGACTTGGGACTTGACTCGGGACTTGCCTGTCTTGACTTGAGACTTGACTCTGGACTTGAGTACCAAGACTTGAGACTGACTTGTGACTTGCAAAACAATGACTTGGTCCCACCTCTGGTTTGACCTCACAAGACCCTGCACTATGGCCAAGTGTCATAAGCCATACCCAACAATGTGGTATCAAGGGCACCAATACAGGTAAAAGATATTGTTTTCCCCCAAAATCCAGCGAACATGGCTTCTGTATTCGGTTAGCTTGTATCGGTTGTTTGATATTATAAAAAAAATGTATATGATGAATAAATGCCTCGTAGTTAAAGAAAGCTTGAATTTCGGACTTCTTTATTACATATTTTTTTAATCTCTCCCGTCCTCCCAAAATTTTTAACGCACCAGCCACCACTGACACACACGGTGGGGGATGTTTTAAAAATAAAATGTTTGCTTCACCAAAAGATTTGGTCAGCAGCCGCCACTGATACACACAATTGTTAACACTTTGAGTGCCAAGGACGACGAGAGATCTCGTATTTCTTTTATTAGCGATTTCCATTCATATTTCATCAATCTAGCCTCACGTTAACACTGCAAACTCTCTCTGAGATCAATTGGGAAAATACCGCCCCCTATCGTCTCTCCCTGTGGTACTGCACCCCAGGGATTGGATTGAATGAAATGCATGAGGGAAAAAAAATCCTGCTTCCACATTTTACTTCTCAGGCATGTAACTCGAGCCGATCGGATTCATTCTGGACCATCAGAACAGCGTGGAATTGGTGTTTTGACCACCCAGCGTTGGATCAATAAACGCGATCGATATTTGGAATGGCGATCAGGTATTGGAATAATCTTTTTGGAGAACATCTGATCTGAGGTAAGGAATCTATTTTACCAGTCTTAGGATAATCAGAGCTTTTTTCACAGAGATATCAACGTGGGCCCTATGTGTGTGTGTGTGCGTGTGTGTGTGTTTGTGCTGATCAGGAAATGGATAATCGATTTTTCAGCCCGCTTCTATAGCGTGCATAAGTACACATATACTATCGATAATCTAGCGTTTATTTGAAAACGATTCATAAATAGGCAGAAAAATTACAACGTTTTTTGTGTATTCCAGTATATCCCAGTAAACGGCGATTATCACAGAATCTTTATATTTTCCTGAAACTTTCAAAAAACAAGAGTTTTTCAAAATGGTATAAAACGGAAATGAACCGATTAAAAAACAATCCGTTTTGACAATGTTGACTGCAAACAAGTCATTGATAAGCGACGGCCATATTATACACATAGCCATAATTTAAGATATAGTTTATGCGTTCGCAAATATGAGAGCTCTATCCAGTGGCGGCCGCTGGGTACTTCGCCACTAGGGGCGCTATACCAAATATTTTGCGAACATGTACAGTACAGTACATGTACACAGTACAGTACACAGTACCTATCCGACTCACGCTCACGGCAATGAATCGGCTCTTATGAACGAGTCGCTCAGCTGTTACTACAACAACACACAACCAGTCAAATAAAGTATAGTCTAGACTCTAATTCACAACTTGAAACACAATATAAATAGAAAAGTTAGAAACAAAACTCGCCCGTCTCCAAACACAGGCAGATCTCTCCTTCTCTCCTTCTCTCTCTCACACACAGCGCGACGTGGAATCGATTCGTTACACAATCAGACCTATTATATACCAAGAATAACTTCAGTATGAGTACAGGGCTGTACACATATTTTGCATATTGTTAAACGAGCCAAGGCTAGCTATTAAACTATCGATATGAATCGAAAATCTGGGACCCTGATGTAAACAAGACAAACGTCTTTCTCTGGTCTGCATCCCCTTAACAATTGTGTGTATTGAGCCGTACTGTATTGTACCCATTCTGCAATCTGTTAATAAAGTTCTCATTCATTCATTCATTCAAACAGACGATATTGAACAAGCCATAATCCACGTATTTTCAATCCGAGAGAGCTGCAGTAGTTAAATCAATGAGCCATCGATAAATAAACAATCAGCAATGTCTCGCTTCATGAATGGCCAGCAGTAGTACTGCTCCTAAAAAAACTATTTACAACCGTTAACGTTAAGAAGAGAGAGAGAGAGAGAGAGAGAGAGAGAGATTTCTTCAACCTCGAACCTAAATTCCTTAGCAACCCGTGTTACCAAGTAAACAAATCACAGAACGATAGCCAGTTAGCCCGCACCAGCCTAGTAGTACTACTAACGTTAGCTCCCAGAACGATAGCCAGTTAGCCCGCACCAGCCTAGTAGTACTAACGTTAGAGAGAGAGAGAGAGAGACTCACTGTTTAGTTGAAACGTCCAGGGCAGGAAACGTGTATAATCCGCCATATAGCTTGTTAGCCAAGTGTTAGCTCAGCTGAGCTCGTCGACGTTAGCACAACACTCAACAAGTACATTCCTTTGTCCATTTCCGCTCGAACAGACTGCAAACTACCTGGCGTTCTATCGCCATGCTCTAAGACAAACTCTAACCTTAACCAACTTTGAAAGAGTGCCTAAGCTTAACAGTCTAAAGAACTTGCAGTCACAGCACGGCACGCTCTAAGACAAACAACAGTCCTAGTACCAGGAACCAAGCTAGAACTTGCTAGAATTGGAACATTAGAAATTGGATTCGGCCAATCAGAGATCGTCTCTGTGAAATTCTGCCATAGAAAAAAATACTGGCGTCGGCCAATCAGAGAGCGTCTCCGCGAAATGCGGCTATGGAAATTCTCACGGAAGTTCACGCTGCTTTCTAGACCGCTTCAAATCGCGCTCGGATTCCAACATAATAGTCATATTTCAACGCACAACGCCGTATGCACTGATTGGCTGTGACGGAGACAGCGATCAAACTGTGACGCGCACTCAGAGCGCTATCGGTTCTTGCCCGGGCGAGAAATACGAAAAAATTAAAAAAAACGTCACTTCCTGCCCATGAAAACGCTGTTTTTTTAATTTAGATAATAACGTTATATTGTGCATTGGAAATACAAACATACTTAAAATGAGTAAATATTATTCATTTTAAACATGTTTATATTATTTATAGGGCTATAAAACAAAAAACAAAAAAGTTTTTTTTTTTTCTTATTCTCTCATTTAACAGGTGGGTCGGCGCCCATAGCGCCACCAGTGGCGAGCCGCCACTGGCTCTATCATTGAAGTGGGCGTTGGCACGCAACAGGGTTTCCGGGGCACCGGACCCACGGCACGGAAAGTGTTAAGGGGATGCAGACCAGAGAAAGACGTTTGTCTTGTTTACATCAGGGTTCCCCATTTTCATTTCATAGTGACAACATTGGAAAAACTCTACCTAACCAAGTTTCACAAGTACTACTCTCTCACAACAAAGAGTGAGATGGAGCGAGTGAAACCCTAATGGGAAACAGCGTGACAGAGGATCCTTATCGCCTCGGCTCCTCCTCTCTGTGCCCACGCCGTTACAGCCGCCGCGGCGCCATCTATCAGCCCCTCGTCCATCCGCTCCGAGCCGCAGCGATCGCCTCCATCCATTCCTTGTTTTCCCCGAGACACTTCGATTTAGATGTTGTCAAGATACACCTGCAGCGCTATACGTATTGTCTCTCTCCGTGACGGGCGTGTGGCGGCGCGCTCCTTTCTCTTGCTGTCGTTTAAAAACGCTCCCTTTGTGAGGACGCTCACAGAGATGGTTAGATAGGATGTCTTTACACGTTGCATATGGATCTTAGTGGTTTTTTTCGATTGTTGTGTAGCTGTTAATGAAGGCCGGGTCCCAGGCACGTGCACACACATAGAGCCCAGGGGGTGCTCGAGCACCTATATATTTTATGCATACTGTAGCGTGGGTGGTGATGATGATGATGATGATGATGATGATGATGATGATGATGATGATGATGATGATGATGATGATGATGATGATGATAGAAACTGCTGTGGCACATACAGTTGAATGCTGGTATTACACTCACTGAGGGACACGAAGAAGTCAAGTCCGATGGGATTTGGGAATCTCAAATACAAATTGGGATTGGAATAAAAAAATACATTTTTTATTAAACAATCAGTGATGGGAGTAACGGCGTTATAAAGAACGTCGTTACTAACGGCGTTCGTTTTTTCAGTAACGAGTAATCTAACGGATTACTCTTCCAATCTTAATAACGCTGTTACCGTTACTGCCAAAAAATGCGGCGCGTTACTGTCTATGATTGAACCTGTTTCTTTCATCAGACAGATCTCTGCGCTGAGAGGCAATAGTTCTTCCTTGTTTAGTGGGCAGTGCACGAGACCAGCGCATACATGCTGATGATTGGCTGAGGTTGAGTAAAATGTCATGGTAAGCCAATCAAAGGTAGAGGTGGGCGGGTGCCTCCAGAGTCTGACACACAGCCACAACACGAGCGACTCAGTCAGCGTGAGACCGCGGTCCGTGTAGTGTACGTTTTGATAGTTTGTTTGGCGGCCAAATAATCCAAAACGAATCAAACGAACAACACAAGCGAGCAGTCAATGACAGACCGCGGGTCCATGAGCGTTTTTTGTTCACTCTTGTGTTAGTTGTGTGTTGCACTGCAGTAGTGGAGGCTCTACTCTGCTGACATAGTGCTGCACTTCCTGGTTTAATAGCAGTCTTCAGGTGCTCAGAGTCAGAGATATATATATCTGTATGTCATGCATGTCTTAAATGTCATGATTAGATTTGTTTAGATGATTAGATTAGATTCTTATATCTGTATGTTGTGTATGTCATAAATGTCATGAATTGAAAATGGGGGACCCTGATGTAAACAAGACGAAAGTCTTTCTCTGGTCTGCATCCCCTTAACAATTGTGTGTATTGAACCGTACTGTATTGTACCCATTCTGCAATCTGTTAATTAAAATGTTCAATCAATCAGTATATTTTTGTTCTTTATTTTTGGTATAGTGCTTAACAAGCATAATTTAATGTTGCCCAGTTGTGGCCTGTTGAGGGGCAATACATGATATCAAAAGTTCCAAAACATCTATTGTATTTGTATGATCCACTATATAAACATAGTAATTATAATAATATCTACAATTGGCATTTGATTGGAGGCTAGTCTCACTTTGTCCCACAGCAACATTAAAATAGTTTAGATTTGTGTATGTTGTTTAGGTAAAAAAAAAATTACTTGAAAGTAACGCAATAGTTACTTTCTGAAGTAACTAGTTACTTTTATAATTTGTAACTGAGTAAGTAATTTAGTTGCTTTTTGGAAGAAGTAACTAGTAACTGTAACTAGTTACTTTTTAAAAGTAACTTGCCCAACACTGTAAACAATACAGAATATACAGCACGTCTTGGGGTCTGTAGGGTAAGCACTTATTCCCTCCCTCCCCCCTGAACATTTATGGAGATGTGTGGGCCTTTTAAGTCAGTGATAAAAGTGTCTTTCAAGGATATAATGTAATGCAAGACCTCTTTAGAGGTCTTTATTCGGCATGCAACGAACTGGGACATGCAATGGGAGCGGCACACACATGCATTGTCTTTTTTCTCAGTCGCCGATGCGATTGAGCTCTGCGCTTAACCCATCCCGTCGTCCTTCCCCCCAAGGGCAGCCGGGAGCAGACAGGGTATGGAAGCAAATGAGTGCCAGAAGTATTTGAATTTAATCAGACACCGCATTTATAGCATTGAAAATAATAACTTTGAAAACATGTATCTGAATTTGAAAACATGTATCTGAATTTTTTCAGACACCGCATTTTTGTATCTGAATTTTTTCAGACACCGCATTTATAGTTTCAGACACCGAATTTATAGCATTGCAAATAAATACTTTGAAAATCATGTATCTGAATTTCTTTGCTCCGAATTTACCTATGCGAAATAAAAATGCAGTGTTAATAAAACAATTCGAATGCATAATAAAATTCAATTCGACGCAAAAAAAAGAATTCGATGCATAATTGCGGTGTATATAATTCGATGTCAAAAATTCTATGCATAATTGCGGTGTATGGAATTCGATGTAAAAAACCAACATCCGGGTTACCCAGACAGGATAAGCAATCGAGCTGGATGTAATCAAACGAGATGCATCCAGCTGCAGAACCACAGCACCAGCAGGCTGGGGTCCCGCAGGCTGAGGTCCCGCAGGCTGAGGTCCCGCAGGCTGAGGTCCTGCACGCTTCCATTGGCTGATTTGGGTCACGTGACACTGCAGGATTGATTGATTGATTGATTGAAAACTTTATTAACAGATTGCAGAATGGGTACACGTGACCGCCACAGGCCCTGATTGATTGATTGAAAACTTTATTAACAGATTGTAGAATGGGTACAGTGACCGATTGATTGATTGTTTGATTGATTGATTGATTGATTGATTGATTGATTGATTGATTGATTGATTGAAAACTTTATTAACAGATTGCAGAATGGGTACAGTGACCGTGACAGGCCCGGATTGATTGATTGATTGATTGATTGATTGATTGATTGATTGATTGATTGATTGATTGATTGATTGATTGATTGAAAACTTTATTAACAGATTGCAGAATGGGTACAGTGACCGTGACAGGCCCGGATTGATTGATTGATTGCACAAAGGCACAAAGGCAGAGCAAGAGGCTCTACAGAGGGTGGTGAAGGCGGCAGGCAGGATCGTCGGGACTCCTCTACCAAACATCACCTCCATCTTCACCTCCCGCTGCCTCCACCACTCCAAGTGTATCATCAAGGACCAGTCTCACCCAGCACATCACCTCTTTCAGCTCCTTCCCCCAGGGAGGAGATACCGGTCCATACATGCCAAGAGTTCAAGATTTAAGAACAGCTTTTTCCCCCAAGCAGTCAGACTGTTAAACGCTCATTGACTGTCCCCTCACGTGCACCATGCACTTACCTGGACTTGATAATCACTGTTACCACTCATCATGCACTTTATTTAAAATATTCTGTTATGTACAGTGTTATATGTGTTGTTCATGTATGTATATATTGTACTACGGTCTGTGGGAGCTCCCCTGAAATTTTGTTGTATACAATGACAATGACAATTATTCTATTCTATCTTGAATGAATGAGTTTATTTATTTCGAACATAAATTGAAAATAAATAATAATAAAAAACAAGTAATAAACAGATGAAAAAAAACAAGCAGTTCATGTATAATATTGTAAAATAGCTTAGACATAGCCTACTTGCATATAATAGTTGTGTATAATAATTCCTTATTTCATGGCGATCCATATTTATTATGAAACTGGCACTACGGTGCCATATGACCGATGACATGTACTGTGTGGTTTGTTTGGTAATTTAGATCCCCAGTATTTGGTGGCTTAGCCAACTGCTGCTCTCTGGGGTCAAACATAAGAAACATTTAATTGAGAATAGAATAAACACAAGTGCAATAAAATAAAATAAGAATGTGCGGGTGACTTCAAAGATTTGTGAAGCCCCATCTACAGTGTGACATCACAACCCCCCAATTAATTAATAATAATGGTAGTTTTCTCAGAAAGGTTGTTCATCACTGGGTAGCTCATCTTGTTTCTCATACATGGACCTGCTTTTAGCAACCCAGCACAATATCCAGCCCAATAATAATATGTGTATAGCACAATTCATACAAGAATTGCAGCTCAAAGTGCTTCACAGCTGTGTAACGTTTATGAGATTTTAAATGTCTTTTAAATGTGTTTTATAGCTTTTTATGGGTTTTCTTGCTAAAGCTTGCTTGATATTGCCTTCAGTGATATACTGACTGGATTTAGTCTGAAAATCTGCTTGGATTACCTGCTTGGATAAACAAACAAGCCTGCTACGAGCAGCCAGCTAACACCAGGCCAGGCCGCGTCTATACTTTCCGCAACGGAGCTCGGTTTCCGGGTTCCTCTGATTGGCCGCGACCCCCACGTGACCCGCGCTAGCACGCCCCCTCAAGAAACGCAGTCATCTTAATATTAATATGCTGCTTATGCAGTTATCAGCTGTATTTGGCATAGACGCCTGAGTCAAGAAACGCCATTGTCGCGCCGCCACTCTGAGTCAAGAAACGCAGTCATCTTAATATGCTGCTTATGCAGTTATCAGCTAGCTGACTAAATGTAAATCTTATGCAACGCCAGTCAAGAAACGACCGCCTCAGCAGCATCACGCATCAACTGTAATGTTGAGTGGACTTAAACATATTTACAATTAGCATTTTATAAAGTAGAACTGTAATGTTTACTTTCTCAGTCAGCGCTAAGTGCAGCATAAAGTCAAGTCCATGCCGCTTCTGCCGCGCGCGCGTCAACACACAGGCGAGCGTCAACACACAGGCGAGCTGTAGCGGCAGCGGTGGATAAGGGGGCGTGCTAGCGCGGGTCACGTGGGGGTCGCGGCCAATCAGAGGAACCCGGAAACCGAGCTCCATTGCGGAAAGTATAGATGCGGCCAGGCCCAGGCTCCAGCAGCAGCCAGCTACCACCAGGCCAGGCCCTGCAGCAGCTCAGGCCAACCGGGCTGCAGCAGGCCACCAGGCTAGTAGTAGCCTAGCTGCTACCAGCCATCACCACCAGGCCAGCCCCAGCCTACCAGCTACCAGCCACCAGGCCAGCCCCAGGCTACACCATCAGGCCAGGCCCAGGCATCACCAGCCCAGCCAACACCATCAGGCCAGGCCCAGGCTTCACCATCAGGCCAGGCCCAGGCTTCACCATCAGGCCAGGCCCAGACATCACCAACCCAGTGTGGTAAATATTGACGTTGAATTTCATAAATAATATGTGTGAATAATTAGAGAGTCATAATGTAGGAGAGACAGACATTCCACACCAACCCCCTCTCATGAGAAGGCTGCTTACCCAAATGGTATGTAGGGGAACAGTTACAGGTCACAAAGCCCCCACTCAAACTGACTGTATGTAAATGCTGATCACATGCTGAAGAGTCATGGATCTATTAATCAACTGTTTAGTATCAAAAGAGTAAACCATAATATTAGAAATAAGGTTTGAAGGGTGATTACACTCTTGTTAAAGAAGTCATCACAGCTACCCTGTCAACAAGCAGAGTGGGTTTTCAGTGCTAAATAGGGATGGATACAGGGGTGACAGAGAGCCATTCTCCACCCCCCACTATAGAATTCTGGTTAGTACTGTATGGTAATATGGCCCAAAGGGGGGGCTATTCACACCACCCCACCAGAGGACATCACACCAGCCCCCACCCGTGGGACAAGACCCAATAGGAACACACAGAAGATCAAGGAGGTGGGGGCAGCCGGCCCCCCCCCCCCAGAGAAACCCAGAGGTGGGGGCTGCCAGCCCCCACAGGAGACCGCCCACAGAAGACGCCTGATTGGACCAACTGTATTAGTAAAATTTACTATTATTGGCTAGAAATTATAGTATATAAGGGGACACAAAATGGTAGTTCAGGAGCCCAGACCAAACCAACCCCAGGGGTCTGCGGCTCCACCCCTCCACCATCGAGAGACTGCTGCTGGGCTGGTTTGCATTTTATGTGAGTAAATACATTGGAAACACCATTTGTTGTTTAAGTTTAGTGTAATCCTTAATATCTGAAACCAGATTTACTCATGTATAATGTGTGCAGTATGGTCAATGTATGTTCAAATTATGTTACCAAGTGACTGTTTCTGTACATATTGAGGTTTGATTATGCAAACCTGATTGTGATTTCTGTACACAGACAGCCCTGTTAATGTTTTCTGATAATCTTTTGTCTTATTCACCTTGGCCTCTGGCTCTGATCAAATAAATGTTGAATTGGACTATAGTTCATGGTTTGTCTGGCTACACGTTTAATTCTTCATCTGCTTTAAGTCAGATGAAGAGATCAACAATTCTATCAATATGATCCCTTTCTCCTCCTTCCAGATAAGCAATCTCATTGTACTGTACTACAATAACCTTAGATTATTGTAGGGTTCTGTAGGAATTTACTACACCAGCTACCACCATCAGGCCAGGCCCAGGCTTCACCATCAGGCCAGGCCCAGACATCACCAGCCCAGCTACCACCATCAGGCCAGGCCCAGACATCACCAGCCCAGCTACCACCATCAGGCCAGGCTCAGGCTTCACCATCAAGCCAAGCCCAGGCATCACCAGCCCAGCTACCACCATCAGGCCAGGTCCAGGCTTCACCATCAGGCCAGGCCCAGACATCACCAGCCCAGATATCACCATCAGGCCAGGTCCAGGCTTCACCATCAGGCCAGGCCCAGGCATCACCAGCCCAGCTACCACCATCAGGCCAGGTCCAGGCTTCACCATCAGGTCAGGCCCAGGCATCACCAGCCCAGCTACCACCATCAGGCCAGGCCCAGGCTTCACCATCAGGCCAGGCCCAGGCTACACCATCAGGCCAGTTTAACTGTTTAACTGTGTAGAGGGGCATTTCTTGTACTGAAATACCGCACAGGGATAGCACACTGGATCCTTCTGAACAGCTGTTTCAGCTGGAGCATTTTATAGACAAACATTACGACAATATCAACAGAAGCCTGTGAAACTTAACATTCAGACAAAGTCACAGAAGATTACAGACTGTATTAAGCCCAAACTGAGTAAAAGATCACGTTCTGACATTGAAGATGCAGAGGAAGCTTCATTGGAGGAAGCGCTGACAATAAGAGAGGTTGACATGAATCTAACATTACAGGCCATCAATAAGAAACTTGATAAACTGGATATGTTGGACTTGATGATGCAGGAAATTAAGAGCCTCAAAGAAAGCTTGGAGTTCAGTCAGAGACAAATTGATGAGCTGGTCAAGGATAATGCTGAGCTGAAAGGAAAGGTGGAATACATGGGAAACAAAGTAGACATAATTGAGATAGACAACAGGAAGTTGAAGGAATCTCTTCTGGATGTACAGTGTAGGTCTATGCAAGACAATCTGTTTTTTACAGGGATAGCAGAGAAGGAGAGCAAGGACTGTGAAACAGTCATAAGGGAGTTTATGTCAGACCAGCTATCACACCTATCACACCTCTCACACCTATCACACATCTCACACATCTCACACCTATCACACCTATCACACCTCTACACCTATCACACCTATCCCACCTATCACACCTATCACACCTCTCACACCAATCCCACCTATCACACCTATCACACCTCTCACACCTATCACACCTCTCACACCTATCACACCTCTCACACCTATCACACCTATCCCACCTATCACACCTCTCACACCTATCACACCGATCACACCTATCCCACATATCACACCTATCACACCTATCACACCTATCACACCGATCACACCTCTCACACCTATCACACCTATCACACCTCTCACACCTATCACACCTATCACACCTATCACACCTATCACACCTCTATACCCATTCTGCAATCTGTTAATAAAGTTTTCAATCAATCAATCAATCAATCAATCCGGGCCTGTGACGTCACTGACCCATTCTGCAATCTGTTAATAAAGTTTTCAATCAATCAATCAATCAATCCGGGCCTGTGACGTCACTGTACCCATTCTGCAATCTGTTAATACAGTTTTCAATCAATCAATCCATCAATCAATCAATCAATCTGGGCCTGTGACATCACTGTACCCATTCTGCAATCTGTTAATAAAGTTTTCAATCAATCAATCAATCAATCCGGGCCTGTCACGGTCACTGTACCCATTCTGCAATCTGTTAATAAAGTTTTCAATCAATCAATCAATCAATCAATTAATCAATCAATCAATCCGGGCATGTCGCGGTCACTGTACCCATTCTGCAATCTGTTAATAAAGTTTTCAATCAATCAATCAATCAATCAATCAAACAATCAATCAATCGGTCACTGTATCCATTCTACAATCTGTTAATAAAGTTTTCAATCAATCAATCAGGGCCTGTGGCGGTCACGTGTACCCATTCTGCAATCTGTTAATAAAGTTTTCAATCAATCAATCAATCAATCCCGCAGTGCAACGTGACCCAAATCAGCCAATGCCCGCAGTGCAACACTCCAATTCAGCCATTGGGTGGGACGGTCACGTGACCCAAATCAGCCAATGGAAGCGTGCGGCGAAGAATGCGGAAGCGTTCTGCGACTATTCCGCTGGGATTAAGCTACACGCGTCTGGGTTACCCGGATGTTGGTTTTTTACATCGAATTCCATACACCGCAATTATGCATCGAATTTTTTACATCGAATTATATACACCGCAATTATGCATCGAATTCTTTTTTTTGCGTCGAATTGAATTTTATTATGCATTCGAATTGTTTTATTAACACTGCATTTTTATTTCACATAGGTAAATTCGGAGCAAAGAAATTCAGATACATGATTTTCAAAGTATTTATTTGCAATGCTATAAATTCGGTGTCTGAAACTATAAATGCGGTGTCTGAAAAAATTCAGATACAAAAATGCGGTGTCTGAAAAAATTCAGATACATGTTTTCAAATTCAGATACATGTTTTCAAAGTTATTATTTTCAATGCTATAAATGCGGTGTCTGATTAAATTCAAATACTTCTGGCACTCATTTGCTTCCATACAGGGCGTCGGCGAGGTACCGCGCCCGGGGACCAATCCAAGTGATCCTGCCCGTCTTTGTCAAGGACGCGACAGCGTTAGCGATCTGTTGTGTGCATGTTTTTCCATTGGGTTTATCTTATCTGGGGGGAACCCTTGCGAGCACGGGGAGAACATGCAAATTCCACACAGAAAGGCCTGGGAGATCCCCCACCTGGGTACCTGGCAACGCGGCAACCTGGTCCCCAAGCAAGAATCGACCCCTGGACTTTCTTGCCGTGAGGCGACAGTGTTAACCACTACACTGCCGTGCCTTATCCAAGTGTCTTTCAAGGATAAGTGAGCTCCTGCACTGATTATTATAGTTCAATATTCAATATTTGATCACCAAGACCCCCCCAAAAAGCATAAAAGGGCTAGAGGGTTAGAACATACCCGCGCTCAGTTAGAACACACACAAGTTTAGTGCCCTTTTCAGTCTTTGAGCACCTGCCCCTCTAAAGTCCTGTGCACGTCCCTGCCGGGTCCTACTGGTCAGGTTAACAAGGCGTGAATTAACAGCAAGATCTCGCTTTGAAATATGTAGATAAAGTATGTACCGACCACAGGGAAAAGGTCCTTAATGTACGTTATATCCTAGCCATAAGTAATACATGGTAAATGGTGCATTTATATAGTAGCTTTTATCCAAAGCGCTTTACAACTATTTGTTCCTCACAATCTTTCCCATTCACTCACACATTCACACACCGACGGCGAAGGCGACCACGCAAGGTGCCGACCTGCTCAACTGAGGCTAACAGTTGTCTTACAACGCTGTGAACACACCATAACGGTGGAACTCAAGGGAGCACTTAGAACTTGGAAAGAAATGTTTTCTTTAGTGTTGTACTGCTGAGCATACAACTGGATAAATGAGACTTTATATGAGAATATACTTCAGAAGTTCCTCTACTTTTTTCTTTTATGTTCACCGTGGAGACATATGAGAAGAAAAATAATGAATGCATGGCATCACAGGGTTAGTCAATTATATACTAATTGCCATTTTTGGGTGAAGTGCTCCTGAATACTAATCAGTGTTGAAGGGTGGATATGACTTTTGAAATAGCGTCCCTTTCCTAATAAATTATACAGTTCTGTAGGCTATCCAGGCAGGATTATAAATGGTGAATGGTGCATTTATATAACAGCTTTGATCCAAATCGCTTTACAATTAAGACACACGCAAGGCACTTAAACCCTAACTGCTCCCGATGAGCAGGTCGGCACCTTGCATGGTCGCCTCCGCCGTGCAAGGTGCAGGCTGCCCGGGAGGAGCGGGAATCGAACCGGGAACCTTCCGATTACCAGACGCCTGCTCTACCTCCTGAGCCACAGTGAACGTACATTATGTACCGTTTTACATGTGGTCGTAGTTTACTTACTTTTTCTGATGATGAGACCGTGAAATGGAGACCTTCTAGATCAGTGGTTCCCAAACTGTGGTGCGCGCACCCCTTGTGGTGCGCGAGCGCCCTAGGTGGTGCGTGACATGAAAAGGCTAATGGTGGTAAAACAATAAAATTTCATAAAAATCTTAGTCAAACCTTTAGTATTATGGATATTAAACATGCTGGCAGAGTACATGCATCCATGTTGTCGTGAAAATTTTAATTAAATAAAGAAATTCCCTATCCATAGTCGCCGTGGGAAGAGATAAAATAGAAAATAAAATCTGTGCACGGAGACCAGCAACAATTTTTTCTAACAGAAACCCATTGGGGGGTGCGTCAGCTAGGTCGGGAGGTGACAGGGGGTGCACGGCCAAAAAAGTTTGGGAACCGCTGCTCTAGATTGACACTTTAAAGGAGCACTTTAATTTATAATGACCATAATCTCAGACATATACTGTATCCCAAAGCCTCAAACTGTCTTGTCCAAATTAAATTGGGTTTGAGTGATCATTTGGATTTGAACGTGTGAGGTCGTTATGTATTAAGTATTAAACGCAGCTCAGTGAAGTGATGAGAATGAAAATAAATAAATATATATCACTATCACATAAATATAATTTCCTGTCGTGTTTTTTCATTTAATCATTTCACCGAGCTGTAATTAGTACTTCTGGGATGATGTATAATTTTAACAAGATACTGAAATGTGTTAAGCCCCAAATTGGGCTAAAAAAAGTTACTGAATTTGCACCTACTGTATCTGTACTTTCACTTATAGTGACAAGGGGGTGATGATTCATATTTTCTTTGAACCTTCAGAGACGGAGCAGAATAACACCCAGAAGTGGTGAAAAGTATTTTTACTTAAAAATTAAGTACAAATTCGAGCTACTTGTACAGTACTTTACGTGAGTATTTTCATTTTAGGGAACTTTATAATTTTACTCCACTACATTTCAAAGGAAATATTGTACTTTTTACTCTTACTACATTTCAAAGGAAATATTGGACTTTTTACTCTGCTAGGAAATATTGTACTTTTTACTCTGCTACATTTCAAAGGAAATATTGTACTTTTTACTCCACTACATTAATCTGAACCCATCGGTGTCAGGATCGGGGGGGTGTAGGACACACACGCAGACACACACAAAAGAGGGGAATCTTAAAGTTACCCCAGAGGGGTAACCACTGGAATCGCAGAGTGGTGAGAGAGGGTGGGGGAAAACACAAGAATAAAATAAATACAAATAAAAACTGTAGAAAACACAAAACACCAGTATAAAATAACTGTGTGGCGCACCGGTCTAAGCGCTCGTCACCAATGCATCGAATCCCGTATCGAATCCGGCTGTCAGCGTTGCCTCCGGCCGTCATACTGGCTCAATTGGCAGAGTCAGTGGGAGGGAAGCCGGTGGGTCGGTCAGGGCGCCTGCACAGCAAAGAAGGGATATGTTGAAGGTAGTGTGACCTCCCACGCGTTACACTTCACCAATGAGAGTCCGCACTGGCAGGTGAAAAGAGGTTGCTGGCTGTCTCCTATGTGACAGAGGAAGCATCTGATAGACTTCAGGACTCCCTAGACCGACCAGTGGGGGGCACATGCGAGCAACAACCAGGAAGGGGAGGGGGGGAATTGGCATAATGACGAAAAATTGGGATGGGAGAAAATCAGAGAAAAACAGGAGAAAAACAGCAACGACAGCACTATGGACAGAGAAAACCCTAGAACCATGAGCTTGAGAAACTCCTCTACTATTGAGGGAAAACATGAAATGGACAAGCATCCATTGTTAAGGATACCAATTGTACACCACAGATACCACAAATTCTTCTATGAAAGAGAGACATCGAGAGGTTTTGTTTCAGATTTTTATCATCAATTACTAACGGCCTCGTATGAAACCCTACATCTAGACTCAGTCTGGAGGAGGGATATACCAGACCTGGAGATAGACTTTGACTGGCAAGAAGCCTGGGCAAATGTACGCCTTGCATCAAGGAACCCGGACCATCAACAAATCAATCTTAACTATATTCACAGGACATACTTAACTCCTATAAGACTGAACAAAATGGGTCTTAAACAAGACTCCAAATGCTCCTTATGTACAAATGGGGACGAAGGGACATTTATGCACATGTACTGGGACTGCCCACCAGTTAAGATATTTTGGAAAGAAGTGACCCAGCAATTGTCAAATCTCTTAACTCTGGATATACCTGTACACCCCTCTGTATTACTGCTGAATGATGTCTTTGAGCATGCAGTACCTCCACAGCTAAAGAGATTGGTTTTATCCGGTATCACAGTGGCTAAAAAGCTGATAGCATCACGATGGTTTCAACCGGAAAAAATGTGCCGTAAGGTCTGGATTCTTACATATCTCGATGTGATTTATCAAGAAATATCAACAGCTAGAATTTTGGGTCTCAATGAATCCAAAATGGCAATGTGGTTAGAAGTGGTGGAGAGAATAAAAGCCAGCATATAATGGTAGTGTCTGGTTAGGAACAAATTATAATGGTTGGATTATCCAATGGGGGGTCCGGGAGAGGGGGGTACGAGCTGGAGCATATGTGTATTTGTATATCCTATTGTGTGTTGTCATGTTTGTTTATGTGTTTGTTTAAAAAATAATAAAAAAATAAAATACAAAAAAGAAATGGACAAGCATCTGAACACAGTCAACCAAGCCTACTTAAAGGTACTGCACACAGCACACCTGACACCAATCAGGGGGCAATCAAGCCCACACACCTGCCATGCCCCATGGCAATTAACTGGTGTCTGGTGATTGACAGCTCACCAAAGAAAAGCCTAAATACATCCAAAGCACACTAGAATAAACTAAAATATAACGCACATAAACCGTGATCCATCACAATCAGTTACTATAGTTACTTTGAAGAAAAATTGTTTGCATAGAAAACATGGCAAAAATGTATGAAGATTATATACTTTCACAGATTATATACTTTCACGAACCTAAAGTTAGTTTAGGTTCGTGTTAACGTTAGATAATGTACAAAATAAAAATTTTCCGCTGCTATAAACATCGCACTTTTATTTTGAAAACCCCAGAAAGGAAGTCATTATATTTGCTTTACCATCCTGTTCTGTGTTAGCTCCGGTTAGCTCCGAGCGTGCAGCAGTTAGTATTATATTATCAATACCAGCCATTGGATTACTGTTTTCTAAATTGGGGAGGCTTTTAATCGTCAAGGTAAGAGGATTTTAAGTCATGGTATCCATAAACTTCAATCGGTTCGGATCCTTTGAAGGAATGAGAACATCAACAAACCTGTAGGGAACTGTCAGGCTACTGTCCTGCCTCACTGCCAGTGATGAAGCTAAGCTACGCTAACGGAGCGACTGTTCCCAAAGCTAAATGCACACACAGAGACAAAAAAGGTATGTATCTTCTTGTCTAACTCCAGGGAAGATGTTAAATAAGCTAATTTCCCAAAATGTTGGAGTTTTCCTTTAAATGATAAATGTATGTATACTTTAAATGTAGCTAAACAAAACTCAGACACATAAGCACAGACAGGATCAACACGACAGGAACAACAATCTGTTCATCTAATGCGATCCCATCAACAGCCTTATTGATTTTTCCTGGAAACAGCTGGGTAACATTAGTTAATTCCAGGATTCTTTGATAGTAAGGCGTCCTGATTGCTTCAGGATGAGTGATGTGCAAATTGATGATGGGCTACATTTCTTTTAACATGTTCTTTTTTTTATCCACTTTTTCTCCCCATTTTCAAATGTTTTCTCCCATCCCAATTTCGTAGTATCCAATTCTCCCCTCCCCTGTCTTGAACGTTGCTAGACTATGCCTCCCACTGGTCGGTTGTAGTGAGGACAGAAGCCTTACATCACGTGTCCCCTCCGGTACACGAGGAGGCAGCCTGTCGCATCTTTTCACCGCAGCAGCTCGAACTCTCAGTGGCGAGGAGTAACGCGTGGGAGGCTCACGCTGCCCCCGATACTTCCTGCTTCTGCCGCACCGGCGTCACCCAACCGAACTGTAGGAGTCGCTGTCCACAACGTCCAATCCCCACCAACCGGCTTTCCCACCCTCTAACACTTGCCAATTGTGTTAGTATGAACAACCGGCCAGCCGGTAGCAACGCCGAGAGCTGGGCTCGAACCCAGCATCTCCTGCGTTAGTGGCGAGCGCCTTGCCCACTGCGCCAATCAGCCGCCTCTTTTAACATATTCTAATGTGTTTTGCTTAATAACTCACACACTATTTGTTTAATCAGGGTTCTACATGACTTAACAGATGTATAGCCTCATTGTTGTTTTATGAAAATGTATTGATCGCTACCTGTGAAACCATTATATGAGTGACAGTGCCTGCAAGGTAATTGGTTTGACACTAGCATTATTGATGAGATGATGAATCTGAATAGTGCAATAACTCTTAATATAAATACTACAACTGATATAAACACAATATATTACATTAAATTGAAAAATGGTCTAGCGTTCATGTCGATAGGAGGTCATAGGTCGCGCCCATGATGCTGCTTTGACTTTTCATTTTGGAAGACATCCTAGCTATGGGCATACTGTACAAATGGTGCATTTATATATAAATGGTAGCCTGATGGTACAGTCCTGTACGGTGTCTGAAATTGTTGGCTAATATATATGTAGAAGGGTGGATGTTGATCCTGTTCGTGACGCCAAATGTAGAAGGGTGGATTATCCCTGCTTGTGGGAGTAGTAGTACACAGACACTGGGTAGTAGGATACTATAGTATTGGACCTATAAGTACCCCCGTCTTTGGCCCGGAACGTCGTTCTGGAGGGCGGGCAGCAGGAGCGGATGGGGCCCAGGATTTACTAACCTGGGGACTGGTACTCTGGTCTCCCTCGCCTTCCAAGGCGGTCAGCAGTAGCTCCCCACACACCCTCACTTTCCCCAGTACCTCCGACAGGCCTCCCACACCCAGTGACTGTCAGTTCAATAGTGTTATTGGGCTTCCCTTTAAGCAGTACCCTTCCTTGACCACCTGTATAGACCCTTCAAATGCTATTCTGTGAATGGGGTGTAAGGGTTAAATAATTATGCAGTCACAATATTTACCCAGGGGTTAGAATAGCAAATGGAACTTGAAGAAACAGACACACACAATGATCCCGATTATGTCTACTTTATATAGAAGCCTGGGCATGTTATCCATTACACTGTTATTCATTAATACATGGCACCGGGTGCTCTTGTTATCATAATGTAGGGGAAGCTCTTCCCACCATAGGCACCGAGTGCTCAATACATTAAAACACCCCGCTTGTACTAGGGGAACCCAGGCATAAAATGGAGACACATTGGGAATTCAAGAACCAAATAATCAAATAAACAAATAACCAAATACCAAAATAAAACCAAGTAATTTTATATATGCAGGCTGTTGAAGTCAGAGGTTCTATGTAGGATTGTTAGTAACTGTCTAACTGCATATATAACTGTTTCCACCAGAGGGCGCTCTAGGCGGAGCCACTCAAGAACACCACCAGGTGGCGAGTATAAATAGAGATGTCTCCTCCTACTCTACCTCTTTCCCCCCAGCCCCTCAGTGAGAGGAGAACTCTAGAACTGCTGCTCATACCATGTGAATAAATAAACCACGCCAGTTAAAGGCTAAAGATAGAAACCATGCCTCTTGACCACATTATTGTCGCCCTATAGCCGGATTCTGTCAACACAGGCACTTCTGGATGTGTCGTCATTGCTGCCCGAGACGTGAGAATAAACGGTAGAATATACAGTCGTTGCCCGATTCCATAATTCCGGATTAGACACTAAGGCCCCGTTTAGACGGAAACGCTAGCAGGTGAATCCGCAAAAATGTTTTTTCGGATGTGCCTTTCGTTTATACGGAAACAGCGTTTTTACGGGGTGAAACCGCAAAAAAGTGAGACTACCTTCCAGGGTGGAATTCCTAGAAACGATAAACCTTTGCGCTCTCATCTAAACTGTCAAACCGCATAAAACGATGACGAAAGGGTTGTCAAGGCTCTCGTCGCGTGTACTGCTTACATCACAGGCATGCGTCAGTAGCCTAGAAGCGTAAACAAAGCATGTCTGATTCTATCCATGGCGATCACCTGAAGGCTACATTGGCAGTACTTTTAAATACACAAGAATCTGTCCCGCGGCGTGACTGGACCCACTGTCTGTGAGTGACTCTGCTTTGGTCCAATCACATTCCCCACCCACAGTCTGCGAATCAGAGGCAGAGTAGGGCGGGTCTTCACAGCACGTCATGTGACATATGCGCCAATCGTGTGACAGCGGGACTCAGTCGTCTGGAGTCGTTACAGCCTCATCTGCATGGAGAATTCCATCCCAAAACGATAGTCTAAACGCAAAATTAAAAGTGAAACCGTAAGACGACTTTTGCGGTTTCTGTTCAGACTCTCTCCGTCTAAACGTAGCCTAAGAGTGACAATACACGGAATATTACAGTTCCATATATACGTATCCACATCTGTCTGTACATACCTGCATGTAATCCTTTTTACATATCTGTAGATACTAAATCTGTACATATCCCTTACCTACTCTTACTAGTTACACTGCTGGCCAGTATGACTTACTACCATAGTGTCTTTATACCTGTATCACTGTACACAGGGCCGCCTCAGGGGGTGTGCGAGCAGTGCGGTCGCACAGGGCCTCGCGGGAAGGGGGGCCTCGCACAATTTTTTTTTTTTTTTTTTTTTTTATTATTATTATTATTTTTTTTTTTTTTTATTATTTGCGAGGCCCCCCTTCCCGCGAGGCCCTTTTTCATCACAGACCTAAAATCTAGTTTTGCTTATATGCTTATATATTTCACATTAGACACGTTTGTAGAATGTGTCTGACTTGTCCTGGCTCTGAGGCTCTGCAGATACACTATTGGAGGCAGCTCTGAGGCTCTGCAGGCAGCAGAATTGGTTTCAATGAGGGGAGGGGTTACAGGTAAGGTAGCGTCTGACTATTTCGCGCGTGCAGCATTGGAGGTTATGCCAGCCAAGATGAAGAGGACATCGTTCGGCAGATGGACTGAAGATGAAAGTTGTTGCATGTTAGACAGTTCAGTCAGGCTAGCCATCCCGGCTAAAGACAGGGACAGCTAGTTAGCTTTAGCTACGTTATAATATTGAGTGCTAACGTGTGGTTCAGTCGGGATATAGCCATGATGATGTCGGCTAGTAGCTAGCTTAGCTAAAGGCTAACTAGCGTTAGCTAACCTAGAGACAGCGCGTGCAGCATTGTTATGCCAAGATGAAGAGGACGGTCGTTCGGCAGATGAACTTCGTCAACTCCACACGGTTGTCTCCATCCTCTTGGACGTTTGGTGAGTTTTTAATGCACTCTATTCTATTCCCGCCGTGGATATCTCTCTCTCTCTCTCTCTCTCTCTCTCTCTCTCTCGGGAGCCAAACGGGCCGACTAGCTGTTGTAGTACTAGTAGCTAACGGTGTGTGGCCTGGTGTCAGCACCTGGTGCGAGGGAGGTGAGCTTGGTGTTTCATTATGAGAATATCTCCATGCTCAAGTCGGCTATAGTCCGCAAGGGACTTGTTGCCGGCACCACTATGGTAAACACGACTCTGTAGTGGGACGTGTATTGCCTTCTTTTTCCCTTCTCTCTTCGTATGAGAAGAGGAAAACACAGCGGCTGTCTGAAGTGTTGGCCTGTATTGCTTTTCTCACGTTGTACAGTTTTTCAGTGGTAGCCGCATAGCTTGCTTCTGCGTTAGCTAATGGTTAGCGATAGCCGGGTTGAGCTAACTGTTAGCCAGTTAGCTGTTTAGCTACGACGTTAGCTGCTCGTTTTCGCTCGGCTGGGAATGTTAGCTTGATGCTATCAGTTAGCCTAGAGTTAGCTGTTAGCTTGTGCTACGACCATTGACATTAGCCGTGAGAATAGCAGGCCCTGGCACTCTGACTACGACATCATCTTTGACAGAAGATGTAGTCGGGCCTGCACCATGACAAGGCTCCGGCCATAGCTTCTTTTTGTCCCGCCAGCGAGAGGCCTTTCATCAACGTGGAGACCTGTGTTGCGGCCTTTCGCCCTGCGTTCCTTGGTGCAGGTAAGATGTCCATTGGACATTACCCCACTCTTCCTTCCTTCCCCTCCCGAATGTTTTGTTAATAACGATGTTTTTTTCCAGGCAAAACATATGTTACTTCACAACATTTGGAGATACGACATGTGCTGTGTGTGAATTGTCTTGGTCGTTTGTGTAGCTTGGGAGCGTTGGCCAAAGCTGTGTGTGGCCTGGTGTCAGTACCTGGCTACTCTATTTGCAGTTAGCCTATTTAGCTGATGTCGGCCATTGGCTCCTTGCTACTTTGTTTTCTCTGGTATAGACCCTCTTCTCTTTGGATTTAAGTGTTGATCTTTGTCCTTTTGGATCTATGTATATTCATGTTGCCTTTGTGAAGTTATCTTTTCCTTCTGTTTTGTTCTTCCATTAAAAGTTGAATATCCTTTAGGGGCTCATCTTTGCTTATCTCTCTCATACATGCTCTCTCTCTAACACACACACACACACGACACACAGACATGCTCTCTCTCTCTAACACACAAACACACATGCTCTCTCTCTCTCTCTTTCTAACACACACAGTCTGCCTATGGCGGCCTTTCTCGATGGCTAGGCTGTGCTCGCTGAGTCTGTACCTAGTCAAGGATCTTCAGTCACAGTGCTCAGGTATTCTGCCACTGTGTACTCTCTGTTTAGGGCCAAATAGCATTTCAATTTCTTTCCAATGTGTCTCTCTCTCGCTCTCTCTCTCTGTACACTGTATATTGACTGTAGAACGGGAGCTGTCTCTCGCTCTCTCTCTTGCTATATGTTGACTGTATCATGCCCAGCCTTGATTTAACCTTTTGGGGGGGGGGGGGGGGGGGGGGGGCCTCGCGTTTAAATCTCGCACAGGGCCTCGCATTTCTCCCAGGCGGCCCTGACTGTACATATTAATACTACAACTCTGTACATACATCTGATTAGCACTATTACTCAGTAGTGCTAATTCATATATTTTATACCCAGTTTAATCACCTGTACATTGTATATTACTATTGCACTCTGGTTGGATACCAAACAACCTTTCATGGTACTGTACTGTATTTGTGCTGTATGATGACAATTGAATTTGAATCTAATCAAATAGAAAAAGTATAAAGTTGCACCTAATTTTCTAGGAAAAAACAGGTGAGGAAAACAGCTTCCTCAAACATTTCCATGTAATTGAAAGCGACGCCGCAGGTGGCTAATTGAACGGCGTGGGTAAAGAAACAGAGATGGGGGAGAGATGGGTACGGATAGGGCTGCAACAAGATGACTGAGCCATCTGGAGTCTTTTGAGAGACTGCATCCCCGCTAGGTGATAAATGTTTCCCCGAATTGAACAAAAAGGGTCCCTCTCTCCGAGGCATAGAGTGAGGAGACAAAAAAAACTGTGGTGGAAGAAGTAGTAATAATAATAGATTGGATTTAGAGAGAGAAGCGCCTTTCACAGACTCAAGGACACTTTACAAAAAAGAGAAGCTATATAAAAGAAAGGGTATGAATATATATATATATATATTAGGGATGTCCGATATTATCGGCCGACCGATATTATCGGCCGATATCGGCAGTAAAATGTGATATCGGAAAATATCGGTATCGGTAAAAAAAAAAAAAAAAACAATAATTTTTTTTTTTTTTTTTTTTTTTTAACATTTATTTAACCTTTATTTACCCAGGCAAGCAAGTAAGAACCAATTCTTATTTTATTTATTGTCAAAAGTATGCATGTTGGTTTAAAATGTTCATTTTAACTTTTTTAATGATCATATTTTGCACAGATAATGCTTACATTTAGAAAGCCTTTTGAATGCATCCAGTGAAATTATTAGTTACCTGAAATTATTCCGTTTTTTGGGGGGGAAACCCTGCATATATCGGTATCGGTTGATATCGGTATCGGTATCGGTATCGGAAATTGGAGTTGGACAATATCGGAATATCGGTATCGGTAAAAAAGCCAATATCGAGCATCCCTAATATATATATATATATATATATATATATATATATATATATATATATATAGTAACAGGAAAATTAAACAAATAAAAATGAAAAAGGAAGCAAGGTGCAGTCCATTTGGAAGAAACGGTAACACAAAATAAACAAAAACAACAGGATCAGTAGCTTAAAAGACAAGATTCAGGGGGGGGTGAAGGGGGTGGGCTACTTGGGAGCAGCGCCGTGTTGCGTGAAGGCAAGTGTGAACAGGTGTGTTTTTAGGTGGATTTTGAAGAGGTTGATGGTGTCAAAGTAAGTACACAGTTGCTTTACTTAAGTAAAAGTAGAAATACTCAGATAAATTTGTACTCTTTTAAAAGTGAAAGTCCTCCATTCAAATTCTACCTAAATAAAAGTAGCGAGGTATTTGCTATTGAATGTACTTAAGTATCTAAAGTAAAAGTACACATTCTACATGACGTTTGTGTATCCATTGACCTCTATAGGTTATGTTAAAGTGGTATGTGGTCCAGTTATGCTGCTCTGATTATGTCCTCTTGGAGTTGAATACTTAGTTACTTTCCACCACTGCCGAGGTCACGGGCGAGGTCACGCACTCTGTGTCACACTGCGGACCACAGAGATCGAATGCAATTGGATCCATGGCGGTGAGTAACAGACGTTGACAAGAGCAGGCCGACGGAAGAGGAACGGGCCCGGGATTCAAGGTTTTGTTATTATACATGGAAGGAGAGGAAGAAGATTACTTTTATTGTCAATGTGCACAAGGCAATTGAAATGTGTCTTTTCGCAAGTCCTCCTCCTTTATTCACTCGATATGAATTTATTTCTCTCCAGTCTCCACACACAAGCACACATGAACACACACACACCACACAACCTGCACTCTCTCACACACAAACACACTAAAAAAATAAAAAATAAAAAGGCCACTTTACATAACTGTATGTTTTTGTATAGTTAGTATAGTCTAGTTACATATAGTATAACTGTATATTGTATAGTATATTGTATAGTATAGGACTCATTACATTTCATTCTTAAGCTTAGCATTGTATTGTATTTTATCTTTGTACTTTTTATCATGTCTATTTTATTATCTATTCTATTTTATTCTATTATTATTTGTATTTTTTGCACAATCAAGGCGGGCATGGCCACCTTCATTTCACTACATGTCTCGTGTATGTATGCGACAAATACATCTCTTGAATCTTGAAAAAAACATTATAGCCATCAATGGAAATCCCTCCTTAAGCCATTTGCCCAGATTCTTATCATGTCCATTTTCAGGAGAAGACTTCTAACATCGAAGTGCAGGGCCAGACCTGATCTGTTTTGAGTCGACGATGATTGCATACCCTCAGCTGGGCCAGGGTCGGGATGCACATTTCCCGACAGATCAATAGTAAGTGCATAATGATGCGTTTCATGTTGTTATTATGAATAGAATAGAATAGATCTTTATTGTCGTTGTTACAGTTGTTACAACGAAATTTAAAATGCAGCCCTACGTAGGTGCTAGTAAAAATATAAAAACACAGTCCTAAACACAGTATTAAATATAAAAACAGGAGTAAGGCATAAATATCATTAACATAAACAGGGGGGTGTAAAAGATAATTGCACTATCCCTTAATGTTGTGTGTGCGTGGGGGGGGGGGGGGGTGCAAGGAGACTGTTGTTTTAAATTTTAGCTGAGTTTAGTGCACATATGGCCCTAGGATAAAAACTAAACTTCAGTCTGTTAGTCCGGGTGGGCATGATGCTGAAACGCCTGCCCGAGCGCAGCCGTACGAGGTGTTTGTTGCCCGGGTGGTGTGGGTCTTTCAGTATTTTTACTGCTTTTTTAAGGCAGCGGGAGTTGTATAGTCCTTCCAGTGAGGGGAGAGGGCAGCCGATAATTTCCTGGGCCGAGTTGACGACCCTCTGGAGCGCCTTCCTCTCTGCGGCTGTGCAGCTGAGGAACCACATGTTGATGCAGTAGGTGAGGATGCTTTCCACGGAGCAGCGGTAAAAAGACACAAGCAGGTCTTGTCTGAGGTGGTACTTTCTCAGTATTCTCAGGAAGTAGAGTCTCTGCTGTGCCTTTTTCACAATCGCCGTGGTGTTGATTCTCCAGGTCAGGTCATCCTCTAGGTGGACACCCAGGAACTTGATGACGAGACTCTCTCCACACATCCCCCGTCGATGTACAGGGGCTGTATGTCTGTTTTCTTCCTCCTGTAGTCCACGATCATCTCCTGGGTCTTTAGCTTATTCAGCTGCAGGTTGTTATTTTTGCACAGGGCTGACTGCTGCTCTACTTAATCGCGGTACGCGGTCTCGTCGCCTTTTGAGATGCAGCCCACCACAGTGGTGTCGTCAGCGAACTTGATGATGGTGTTGCTGGGGTGGACTGCTGTGAAGTCATGTGTATAAATAGAGTAGAAAAGGGGACTCAGCACGCAGCCCTGGGGGGATCCGGTGCTGAGGCTGATGGCTGTGGAGGTGTGGGGGCCTATCCTGACCCTCTGGGGGCGGTCAGAGAGGAAGTCCTTGGACCACCGGCAGAGGGGATGGTTTAGTCCAAGGTCCATGAGTTTGGGCACTAGTCTGTCAGGCAGGATGGTATTGAATGCAGAGCTAAAGTCCACGAAGAGCAGCCGTGCGTAGCCCCCCGCTCTCTCCAGATGGGACAGGGTAGAGTGGAGAGTTGTGGCAAAGGCATCCTCCGTGGACCTGTTGGCTCTGTAGGCGAACTGGGAGAGAGGAGCTCACTTCTCCTTTTCCTGATGGAGACTATTTTCTCAACACAGTAAACAGAGAGAAGATTAAGAGTTTGGAACTTGAAGGTTATCCATTGCAAGCTGAACAGAGTCAACAATACAATTAATTATACTATCGTCTGCATACAATGCAATGGGCTTGACGTAGAGACTTTATCGTTTTTATAAATGGTCAGGGTCAGTCTGGAGAACTAGAATATTAATGTGATCTAGTTTATGGAGTGCGTCTCAATGACCCCTAGAGCTATGTCGGCAGGAGTCTTGTACTCCTAGCAGGGTCACCCAAGCCGAACAGGTCGAAGGAGAGAGACCAGACGAAGAGCGATCCAACTGGTCCTCCAGGTTGGGGGTTGGGCTGAGGGCCGATAACCCGCTCCCGGAAAAAAAACGTTATTACAGAAACCAGAAACAGAGCAAATTCACACAATCTTCGAGACGCCATAGCCAGTCCTTCTTGTAACAGGAGAGACACCATGACACCCAAGGGCCAAAGCCGCGAGGACGCCTTTGGGCCGAATAGGCCACTAGTGCATCCGAAGGAAACCATGAAAATTGGGAATTGGAACGTACGAACACTGTACAGGAGCGGCAATATTGCCATAGTAGCAAGAGAGATGACAACCAGAGGAATCGACATCATAGGAGTCAGCGAAACACACTGGACCGGGCAAGGAAAAGTGGAGCTTGCAACCGGAGAATCCATAATATACTCAGGAAGAGATGATGACAACCACAGACAAGGGGTTGGCATAGTGATGTCTAAAAAAGCAGCAAGAGCACTGATAGACTGGACACCAGTCAGTGAAAGGATCATTCAAGCTAGGTACCATTCCCAACACATCAAGCTCACAGTTGTCCACATCTATGCACCCACAGAAGATGCAGAGGATCAAGTAAAAAATGAATTCTACAGGAGACTGCAAGACATCCTAGACAGCAGGAACATACACGACATGCTGATCATCACCGGGGATATGAACGCCAAAGTGGGAGATGAAAACCAGGGCTACGAAAGAGTGATGGGCAAGCACGGGATCGGAAAGCGTAACGACAACGGAGAAAGACTGTGTGAAATGTCTGACATGAACGAGCTAGTCATTACTGGAACACTATTCCCACATGAGAATATACACAAGGCCACGTGGGTATCTCCGGACGGGAAGACCAAGAACCAGATAGACCATGTGCTAATTAACAAACGATTCAGGAACTCAGTGAAATACACAAGAGTATGCAGATCTGCAGACATTGGAAGTGACCACTACCTCGTGTGTACAACGGTCAAGTTAAGACTGAAGACGAAGCAGAAGGAAAAGAAAAGCACCAGAATCAATTACAACACAACAAAGCTGAAAGATGAAGCCATCCTGAAGTCTTTTACCATCAACCTGAGAAACAGGTTTCAGGTGCTGGAAGATGAAGGGCGAGGAATAGAAGACAACGAAGAGGTGGATCGTGACTCTCAGGTTCTGGAGAAAGCCTACACAGAAGTCGCTGAAGCAATCCTGGGTAGACCACGGAAGAATAAGAAGCCATGGATCAGTGAAAAATCATGGAACCTTGTAGACCAGCGGGAAACAATAAACAAGAGGATCCTTGGCACACACTCGGAAAGAATCAAGAAACAGCTAAAAGCAAAGTACACAGAGAAGGATAGAGAAACAAAGAGAAGTATAAAGACGGACAAAAAGAAATGGATGGAGAACATTGCAAGTGAAGCAGAAGAAGCTGCAAGGAAACAACAAATGAAGACACTGTACGGTCTTACAAAGGCACTGTGCAACGAGAGACCTAGACAGAGCACAGCAGTACTGGACAAGAATGGCAACCTCATCAGCGGAAAAGATGCAGTGCAGGCAAGGTGGACAGAACACTTCAAGGAAGTACTGAACAGGGAACCACCAGAAGACCCAATAACTGATGAGGAAGAATGTGAACTCACTAACATGATTGAAGAGATTCCTGTACATGAACCAACACTAAGTGAAGTAAAGGAAGTGATTAAAGGACTTCAGAATGGGAAAGCACCAGGAATCGACAACATCACAGCCGAGTTATTAAAGGCAGACATTGAGTTTTCAGCAAAGAAGGTACATCAATTGTTGGAAAAAATATGGAGGCAGGAGAAGATCCCGAAGAACTGGAAGAGGGGGCTTATCATCAAACTAGCAAAGAAAGAAAACCTCAAAGAATTCAAGAACTCAAGAGGCATCACCCTACTTCCAGTTGTAGGCAAGATACTTGGCAGGATCATCATTGACCGAATCAGAATTGGAATCGACTCACGGCTAAGAAAAGAACAAGCCGGTTACAGAAGAGGAAGAGGAACAACAGAACAAGTCTTCATACTGCGGAACATCATTGAGCAAGTAAACGAGTGGCAAGCAACACTCCACCTGAACTTTGTGGATTTTGAAAAGGCTTTCGACTCAGTCCACCATGAAAGCCTATGGCTAATTATGAAGAAATATGGAATACCAGAGAAGATTGTCCAGATAGTGAAAATATTCTATGAAGACTTCCAGTGTGCACTAGAAGACCAAGGAGAAATATGCGAGTGGTTTAACATCAACAGCGGTGTCAAACAAGGATGCAACATGTCAGGTTTTTTATTCTTAATGATCATGGATTGGATAATGAGAAGAACAGTTGGACAAGGTGAGAATGGAATCAGATGGAAGTTGACATCAAAACTCGACGATCTGGATTTTGCAGATGATGTAGCATTACTCTCCTCTACCAAACACCAAATCCAGGAAAAAACGACAAGAATGGAGAGAGAAGCCAGACGAGTGGGACTCAAGATTAACACCGGAAAGACAAAAACCATGAGAATTAATGCAAGAAACCATGACAAAATCAACATCAACGACGAAGAGATTGAGGATGTAGACCAATTCACATACTTGGGAGCCACCATCTGTAAAGAGGGAGGGGGTATGAAAGACCTAAAGAACAGACTATCCAAAGCAAGAGGTGCATTCATCAAACTCAAAAAGATCTGGCACTCCAACAGCATCTCAAGAAGAACAAAGCTGAGATTGTACAAAACACTGGTTGTGCCAGTCCTACTGTATGGATGTGAAACATGGAAGATGAACAAGGGAGACAACAAATCAGTCGACGTGTTCCATAACAGATGCCTCAGAAGAATCCTCAAAATCCAGTGGCAAGACCGCATCAGCACCGTAGAGCTACTAGAAAGAGCCGACATGAAGCCGTTGAGCAAGGAAGTGAAGTGGCGAAGATGGAAGATGATAGGACACATACTGAGGCAAGACCACAACAACGACTGCAACATATCAATGACTTGGGCACCAGAAGGGAAAAGAAGAAAAGGAAGACCAAAGACTACCTGGAGACGCACAGTAGAGAAAGAAAGAAAAGAGGCAGGGTGGAGCTCATGGCCTGAAGCAAGAACAATGGCAGCTGACCGAGAGAAGTGGAAAAGCTCTGTGAAGGCCTTATGTGCCACTAGGCACGAAGTGGATAGGTAACAGGTAACAGTTTATGGAGTGAGCTTCTAATGTTCCGATTAATTATTCCTAAACCATTTCTATTTTTAAAAGCAGCCTGGTTAAGTGGAGAAAAGGAAATGGGAACAGGACGTCATGACGGGCTGTACATGGAGAATGGATGCATTTAGAATAGAATAGAATAAGGTGGGATGAGAGTGGATTAATTACAATTAACCGATTATTTGATGGGAATACATTTAAATCTTTTTCACAACTGCCAGACAAATTTGCTCTACCATCAAGTGACCTATACAGATATTTACAAATTAGAAACTATGTCACTAAACACACATATTGGGATATTATTAACCTGTTAAGCTGTAGACCCTGCTGTTTTTATCATAAATCAATCAATACAGACCGTATTAATTAATGTTGTGTTTCTTTTTTAAATGTAGCCAAGAGTAAAGACCTTAACCCTATCAAAACAGCAGTCAAAGTGTATATTTTCAGCACTACGTTTGTTTACCGATGTTTTTAACATTTCCTGAAAATAAGAATTTATTGGAAAAATGCTAATTCTATCTCTCTTTTATCATTGGAAAGAGGAGCTTTTTCCCTATCCATAGATGTATGATTTGGCCATAATAAGGTCAAGGTTGAATGTATAATTCAAATGGATTATAATGTATTACTGTATCTACAAATCCTTCTGTTTAATCATCTTCCCTTCATTAATTTGCTTAGACTTTCTGTACACTTGATCTCAAAAAGGTGCTAAATGAGCTCAGTGAGCGAGATCTCTAGCACAGCAATTGTAACATGGTGTTATTCACCGGCAAAGATGCAAAATAAATCATAATTTATATTCTCCTTTGTTTCATCACAGTTTACTCAAGCCTAGTAACAGACACAATATTTCTGACACTAGGAATACATACCCCCAGGTCCCTAGATGTGATGAACATGCAAATTGAGTACTTGGGCATGTACCTTTAGGCGAAATATCCCTTATGTACCAAATCCAGTGCTAGACATGTCTGATAACACTCTGCATATTAAAGAACGATGGGAACTAGAGATGAATACAACAGTGGAGGATGAGGATTGGGAGGCCATGTGTTCTAACTGTCACAGGGGGATTGGAAGCCAGTTATGGAAAGAATTTGATTGGAAGGTCAAAATGAGATTTTTCAGAACTCCATTGACAGCATGTGTGTTCAAAAAGGACTCTACCAACACAAATGCTGGAGGGAATGTGGTATGGTTGGTGATCATACGCACATATTCTGGGACCGCCCAAAAATACGGACGTTTTGGAACGATATAAATGAAGAAATGGTGAAAATATTGGAAACGGACATTCCCATGGACCCAATGTTGTTTGTGTTAGAAATACAGCATGAACGAGTGATGGACACGGATCAGTACTACATACTGTACTGTACCGACAGTGTCTCTGGAGGTAGAGCAGTCGTCTGGCAATCCAGAGGTTCCGGTTCGATTCCCGTGTAGAGCATTGTGTTAGTCCGATACACAAGCTTGATACGTGACGGCCTCCGTACTACTCTGACGTCACTCAGGAAGTAAACACCGGTCAGGATAGCAGCAATATGACTAGTCTGTATCGTGTCATCCCCTGAAAGCTACCTATATTAAATCACCATCTATGCTCACCTGCCTACCTCTCATCTTTTCTACATGGTGTCAGACGTTGTGGACACAGTCATCAACCCGCGTCCGAAAGTGAAAAGTGAAGGTTTAGGAGGTAGCCTATAACTAGGATATATAACGCACGAGAGACTCCCGCCAACCGGAGACTCACATTCAGCATGGCAGAAGGATTCCGCAAACCTGGTCTACTCGTGTTTGATAGCCACATTGCAGAGAACTGAAGAATATCCAAGGAAGAGTATGATATATTCATTGCTGCCGCACACTATGACAAGCCGCCTCGCTCTCAAGCTTTCATCTTGCTAAACCTGGCTGGCTCGGAAGCCATAGAGCGGGAACGGGCATTCGTATATGAAGCAGCCGTGTTCAATGGAGAAGAGGGGGAGGGAGAAGAAATGTTTCCTGCCCAATCAAGAGAAGACCCGGAGTGCCTGAAAAGAAAATTCTGTGACTTATGTAATCCACAAACAAACGTCACAATGGAAAGGCACAAGTTTAATACAAGAAGCCAGAAACAAGATGAGACAATTGAAGCCTATGTCAGCGATTTAAAAATCAAAGCAAAGAGCTGTCGATTCGGAGATTTGCGCGAAGAACTAATCAAAGACAGACTTGTGTGTGGCATAATGAATGATGGCATGAGAAAGCTACTACTCCGTGACAGCGAACTAACTTTAACCAAAGCAGTCGAGATATGTCAGATCCACGAAATGACAGAACAACACACTAAAACACTGGCTGCACCAAAGCAAAGCACAACCAACGTAGATAGCCTACGGCACAAAATGAAAGAACGTGCTTTCAAGAAAAAGCCGAATACAGAGCATTCAACTCGGTCCATAGCCAGCTGCAGCAACTGTGGAGGCAGCCACAAGCCCAGACGAGAAAGGTGCCCTGCATTCGGCAAACAGTGTCACGGATGTGAGAAAATGAATCATTTCAAGCAATACTGCAAATCCACTCCAGGAAGTCACAGAGACAATCAACAACACCAATACAGAAAAAAGCACGCTGTGAACCAGATTGACAGAACAGTATCGTCAGGCGACAGCGACGACTCGTTCTACTGTGATGGGGTCACAGTAGCGACGGACACAGTCAATACTGTGGGATCACCAGCGACACAGAAGAGTGAAATATTCTGCAGAGTCCAGGTCCACGGAATCCCTGTCGAGCTCAAAGTGGACACCGGAGCCAAGTGCAACGTGATATCTCGCAAAACGTTCAACCAAGTGAAATACAAGGAGAGAGTGGATCGCTCCAGAACAGCGAGGCTGATGGCTTACGGAGGAAATTAAATATACACCTTGGGGACAGCAACCCTAGCATGCGACATAGCAGATAAGTCCCACTCCCTACAGTTCCACGTGGTGCAACAAGACGTTCAGACGCTGCTGGGTTTACAAGACAGCCTTAGCATGGGACTGGTCACACTCAGTAAGGAGATACACCAGCTACATCTGACAGACGAGGAAAGTTTTTCACACAATATGTTTTCGGACTATTCAGATCTCTTCAAAGACGAGGTGGGTAAGCTCCCCTACACCTACTCCATGAAAATCGACCGTCAGGCCAGCATGCCAGATCCCAGTCGCTATGCGAGAGAAGGTCAAGATGGAACTGGACAGAATGGCAAGCATACAGTAGGCATCATAACCCCAGTCTCAGAACCCACTGAGTGGGTATCTTCTATGGTAGCAACCCACAAGAAGAACTCAGACGACATACGCCTCTACACGTGGCATGTCTACAGGACAGTGTCCCAGTCGCTTATGCATCCTGCATCTTGACGGAGGCGGAAAGGCGATACGCGCAGATTGAGAAGGAGCTTCTCGCAGTGGTGTTCGCATGCTCCAAGTTCAACGACTACATATACGGAAAGCACATCCAAATCGAAACGGATCATCAACCGCTGGTCACCATCCTGTCAAAGCCCCTACACACAGCTCCAGCCAGACAGCAGCGTATGATGCTTAGACTCCAAAGGTACAATTTCGAGCTGAGGTACAAGAAGGGAAAGGACATGTATCTCGCGGACACGTTGTCACATGCTCCCAGACAAACCACAGACCGGCTTAGTGGTGAAAAGACAGACTTTGAGGTCATGGCAGTGAGACACATTTCCTCATCACGCCTGAACGAGCTCAAGGAACACACAGAAAGGGACCCAACCCTGCAGAAAATCACGATCCTGCATAGAGGCCACCCTGGCACAGAGTCAACCAAGCGCAGGGCGACGGACATTGTGTTTTGGCCTGCCATGACAAAGGATATCGAGGAGAAGACGGCATCATGCCACGTCTGCAACAGCACAAAACAACACCAACAAAGGGAGCCACTCAAGCTGCATCCCATTCCAGACTTACCGTGGTCAACCATGGCGACTGACATCTTCGAGTGGAATGGACGTCACCACCTAGTGCTGGTCGACACATACTCAGGTTGGTTCGAGGTGGACCTGCTGTGTGACATCACATCCAACACAGTGATAACAAAACTGAAAAGACACTTCGCTGTGCATGGGACCCCACACAAAGTGATATCGGACAACGGGGCCCAGTTCACAAGCCAGCGCTTCAAGGAGTTCGCCTCGGCCTGGGACTTCAACCATGTGACCAGTAGCCCGGAGTTCCCGCAGGCGAATGGATTAGCGGAGAGAGCTGTGCGCAGCGCGAAGCAACTCATGGAGAGGTCCAGACGGGACGGAACAGACGTCTTCCTAAATCTGCTCAACCTCCGTAACATTCCACGTGACCAGTCACTTGGGTCACCGGCTGAACGGCTCATGTCAAGACAGACACGTACCACCCTACCCATCTGCAAGACACTACTGGTTCCTAAGGCGAAGGACAACAAGATTATCAAAGCACAGCTCGAGAAGAAACGCAGCGTTCAGAAGTCGTGCTATGACAGATCAAGCAGGTCCCTCCAGCCACTGGCCCAGGGACATGTAGTGAGGTTGCAGACTCCACATGGATTCGACCGGGCACAATCAAGAGCATCTTTTTGCAAAACAATACACACAGTGATTTGCAAAACACTAAACACACTTGCATTACATTACACATAGAATGTCAAATTACCACACATATGAGCCAATTGGTTAAACACAGCAATCAGATGCACAAACACACCAGTGCTTAATTGTAGATACACCAATCAGGTTTAAGCACTATAAAAATGCAGCAGGTGAGTTCACCTGCCTTCAACCAAAATGGAAGGAGAGTGAAGTACTGTACACAGAGAACGTGAAAATATACAATACATTCACCAAACACTACACAAGACAACCAATGATGCAGACTGATGAAAATATAAATTTTCTCTCCATATACCCAAATCAGTCAACATGTCAACATGGAGAATCACAACAAAATAATCTCTTGCCAGATCCAGCTGGGCAAAGAGATAATGTCTAGTATTTTCTGTAGGCCTACTCTATTTAATTTTTTTCTATTTTTGTTTTTGTTTTACTGTAATTTTAACCTGTACTGGATACAGTATTTTATGTTTGTCTGATATTTGCTGAGCTTCCGGTGTTATGCACACTGTAGTAGCATGAAAACTGTTTTGTTGTGATTCTCCATGTTGAAATGTTGACTGATTTGGAGAGAAAATTTATATTTTCATCAGTCTGCATCATTGATTTGGGTATATGGAGAGAATTTTTTTTTCATCAGTCTGCATCATTGATTTGGGTATATGGAGATAAATAAATTATATTTTCATCAGTCTACAGCATTGGTCTTGTGTAGTGTTTGGTGAATTTATTGTATATTTGCACATTCTCTGTGTACTTCACTTACAGTACTCTAATCACTGAGAAGTAGAATTGCTAAATGTGTTTTAGGTTAAGCACAGCAGTGCTGGTTCAAACAGAATTAAGTCATATGAAACGTGTGTTTCATATGGTAACAAAATGTAGTTTTTATAAATTAGTGTATAATTTGTGTTTAATTTAGCAAAGGATCTGAGGTGTTCTGATAATTGTGTGTGTGGTTGTGCTAATTGTGTGTAGTGTTTTGAAACACCGGGCCCTGTTTTCAAAATCGTGCTTAAGCAATCGAAAGAATTATATACATAATGTTTCAGTCTTCTCATAAAAAAAATATTAGATTTTGGGGTATTTTCCTGCCTTTGGTCCGCTTTGCATTCACATCTCAAATGAACCGTAGCAGGGTTCACTTGCAAGAGTGAATGAGCTTTCACACCACCCCAAACCAACCGGACTATCCAAGGAAATGAACCAGGGTTCGATTAAAGCTTATTATAGTTTATCAGTTATCACAGTATCATGAGCATGTCTTTGTCAGTGGACACTGGACATGGGTATGGATGGCTCCAGGTGCTGCTGCGTTAAAGTGCACATCTTCAATACCTATCTGTACTATTTAAAAGCACAGTGCAAGACACACTCAAAGGTTATCGCACCTCAGAGATGGCAGTGGACATGTATGACAGGACAAAGGCCATATGTAATGGCCTTGGGATTGAGGAACATACTACCAGCCAAAGGAGGAAGCAGAAAAGGATGGACGAGTATGTAGTTGAGTCATCTTGTGGCACAAGCTCAGACCTCATGGAGATCAGCTGAGACAGAGACTGTTCTATCCAGTCCTCGACATAATGCTGCAAGAGCTTGAGAGCAGGTTCTCATGAGTTGGAGAACAACGTATGAGAGGCATACAGGCATGTTATCCAGCCTCAGACCAGTTTCTCTCAATGGAATTGCTGCAACCTCTTGCCACACATTACAATATCCAACTACTGCCAGACGAGATCACAGTTGCAAAGTGTTTCGTGGCCAGGACAGGCAGAGATGCAGTCCAAAGTGTCTTTTCCCTCCTGGATGATAATAATAATAATAATAATGCATTTGATTTATAATGGGCCTTTCAAGACACTAAAAAAATAAGTGGGGATGCTGCCATCAAAAAAATAATAATTTAAGAATTCTTTTGTATTTTTTTTTTTTTAGATCCGGGGCTAAAGCCCCGGAAGCCCAGGGCTAACGACGCCACTGGGCTGTAGTCCCTGACCCCCGACCCCCTAAAGTCCACAATCATCTCCTTTGTTTTGCTGACGTTCAGGGAGAGGCTGTTCTCTTGGCACCATCCCGCTAGAACCTTGACCTCCTCCAGGTAGGCCCTCTCGTCGTTTGCAGAGCCCACCACTACTGTGTCGTCAGCACATTTGATAATTGTGTTGTTGTTCCGCTGTGCCACACAGTCATGTGTGTACAGGGAGTAGAGGAGGGGACTCAGAACACAGCCCTGGGGGGCCCCTATGTTCCGGGGGGGGGTTCACATGTACTATTGTACTTATTTTATGCCTATTCTTAAATCTGCACGTTTACATTGCACTACTTTTATTGTCTTTTATGCCTATTCTTATGTCTGAAATGTATGCAATTTTTTATTTTCTCAATTTGTGTGCTGATTTTATGCCTATGTTCATTTTATACTAGTTGCTGTGGTGCACTCTGGACTGCGGTCCATGTGTGAAGAGTACTACTGTATATAGATAGTTATTCATATTTATTATTGTTATATTGTAGAAATGTGTGCATTGAAATGTCTGTAAATTCTCGACTACATTGAAAATGAGGGTGACCTCAATTGTAATTTTGAGAATAAATAAAGGTTGATGATGATGATTATACGATGGAACACATGACAGCCCACCTACAGTTGAAGATGCCTCTCTTTGAGAGGAGATGGAAGTCAATTGTAGGCTTGGGACATACTGCTTTGAGACAGGATGGAGGGCAATGTACATATGTGTATGTGTGTATTATGGGTGTATGTATATATATAGAGGTAGAAATGTGGAGGTATATTTGTGTAGGTGGGAATGCTTTGGAGGAGGGAACCAATCTCAAGGTTATTTCTTTGTCTTATTCGTAAGTGTTTACTTTATTTTATTTTGTCTGTATTGTCCTTGTACTGTCATGTGGTATTGCTGTTGGCAATAAAGCAAAAAAAGAAAAAATAATAGAATTGAATATAAATCCTTTATTAATCCAGAGGGAAATTCGGCACTACAGATCGCTCACATTGAACAACAATAAACATTTAGGTAGTCAATAGGACTAGAATAAGAATATAATAATGTAAAAAAAATAAGAATAAAATAGAATAAAGAATAAAATACGGTCCGGGATATACATTCTGGTATGTATATACTGTACTGTACATTCTAAAATCTTAAATATAAACTATACAGCCAAAAATATACAGAAACATTTACAGTAGTAAGTGTAAAAATGTAAAGTGTAAAGTGTCCAGGAAGATTGTGAGAAGTGTAAAAATTTTAACGTGTCCACGAAGATTTATATACTGTGGCTCTTTTATCCGAAGCGCTTTACAACTCATGCCTCACATTCAGCCATTTACCCACTCACCGGCAGCGGAGGCGACCATGCAAGGTGCCAACCTGCTCATCAGATTAGGGGTTAAGTGTCTTGCTCAAGGACACGTCGACATGCCGCCTGGGATGAGCGGGAATCAAACCTTTCCAATTACCAGACGACCGCTCTACCTCCTGAGCCACCATCGCCCCCCCCACTGTATGGTATGGTATGGTATGGTTTTTATTCTTAATCCCAGAGGGGAAACATGGTTTGCCACCAGAGTGAATACAAATACACAAACAAGAAACAATAACATACAATACAAGTTACATAACACAGTGAAAATAAGAGAAGAAGAGAGCCTCTCAACACATACAGTACAAGTAACATATGATACGGTACACGTTACATAACACAGTAAAAAGAAGAGAAGAAGAGAGCCTCTCAACACAGAGCTAGTGGTGTTCGTTAATGAATTTAACCGCAGCAGGAACAGAGGACCTTCTCAGTCGCTCAGTAGAGCATCGAGGCATCAAAAACCAATCACAAATCACTAAATGAGCTTTGCAGAGCATCAAATATATTGTACAGAGGGTGGCCTTCAAAAGATAGAATAGCGTTCAATTTAGTCCTAGTTTGCTTGGCTATAATGATCTCCAAGGAATCAGGAGGGAGGCCAATCACAGAGGCAGCCTTTTTTTTTTTTTTTTTTTTTTTTTTTGTCTTTTTCCCCCTCCATTTTCCTCCGATTTTCTCCCATCCCAATGTTAGTCGTATGCCAATTCCCAGTCCCTTCCTGGTCGCTGCGCACTTACCCCCCACAGTCAGATCATCTGGGAGAGTGGAGGCTACCACGTGCTTCCTCCGACACACGTCCAGCCAATCACCGCTTCTTTTCACCTGGCAGCGCGGATTCTCATTGAGAGGGCGTAGCGTGTGGGAGGACCACACTATCCCCCTCAAGTCCAATCCGCGCTTAGCAGGCGCCCCGACCGAACTGTAGGAGTCGCTGTTTACAACGACCCGGACCCACCCCGCCAGCTTCTCCCACCCTCTAATACAGCCAATTGTATTAGTGCAGACGGCCAGCCAAGCTGGTGACAACCCCGGAGCTGTGAGCTGGATTCGAACAGGCGAATCCAGCTCACAGCTCCGGGGCTGGTGACGAACGCAATCTCCACTCGGCCACCTAACCGCCCAGAGGCAGCCTTTTTAATGATTTTATTTATACGTTTTATTTTTATTTTTTAATGACCGTGATGCTTCCCCCCCAGCAGAGCACAGCATAAAAAAGGACACTAGCAGCATGGATACCTTGGTAGAACACATGAAGAAGTGACCTGCTGATGTCAAACCATCTAAGCTTCCTCAAATGAGCACAGAACACAGAATCTGTAGAGAAACAGTAACAGTAGGCTTTGAATATGATGTCCAGCAGAGATTCTAGTGGGAATCTAGTGTTATCAGCATAGAGGGCATGCAATAATAATAATAATAATAATAATAATAATAATAATAATAATAATAATAATAATAATAATAATAATAATAATAATAATAATAATAATAATAATAATAATAATAATAATAATAATAATAATAATAATAATAATAATAATAATAATAATAATAATAATAATAATAATAATAATAATAATAATAATAATAATAATAATAATAATAATAATAATAATAATAATAATAATAATAATAATAATAGCAGCTCAAAGTGCTTGGTAAAGAAAATTATAATAATAATAAAAAAAAGACAAAGGCATAAAATGAGCACAGAATTGGCATAAAATGAGCACAAAATGAAAGTGCATAAAATAGATAGCATCAAAATAGACAAAGTCAAGGTAAGGCACAGAACATTAAATCACATAGTTGTTCATATTAGGATCTAACATCTTAACACTTTGATTGCCAGCGTGGCGTGCACTATTTATCGTTGGATGCCACCACCCACTTTAATGATAGCGCTCTAAACGCATAATCTCTGTCTTAAATTATGGCTATGTGTCTAATCTGCCCGTCGTTTATCAATGACTTGTTTGCAGTCAACATTGTCGAGACGGATTGTTTTTTAATCGGTTATTTTCCGTTTTATAGCATTTTGAAAAGCCCTAGTTTTTCAGGAAAATATATGGATTCCGTGATAATCGCCCTTTACTGGAATATTCTGGCATACACAAAAAACGTTGTCATTTTTCGGCCTATTTATAAAACGCTTGCAGTATGTTAGATAAGAGGAATTTGGACCCTATAGGACCCCCTATAGGACCCCCTGCTTTTCTTTATCATAAATCGATCAATAGAGACCGTATTAGATCCCCAATTATCATATCATGGGGTATCATTGGAAAGCCACACTCATTGCCTACAACCCTGTGAAAATATTTTTGAGGTGGCCAAATGATTGACGGAACTAGAGCCCCGGGAGTCGGGGGTGGTAATGTGTACTTTTGCGTACTTTGGGGCACGCCTCACATATCGGCATGTAACTCGAGAACCGCTGAACGGATTTTGTCACCTGACAGGGCAATCGACAGGCAACAAATAGGGCTTTAATTCTATCTATATATTGTATTAAAAGAAATGCACACCCGAGCCACTAGAGGTCGGCAAAGAATCGTCCACATGTCGGCCCTTGGATGTTAACCTGTTCCCCCCCACGGGGTCGGTACCGACCCCTTTTGACATTATTATCATATATTAATATTTGAGTGATGCAATAAATTAGCGTTTTTAAAATCAAACGTTTTCAAGTATTATTATCACTACTATGTCACAAATACATGTAGAATGTAAAACGTTAGGTTGGCAATAGTTTAGCAATAGGTTAAAAGTGGACTTATATCGTTTTAAGTTTTCTTTTTGCAATCGTTTTTTGACCCGGAACCGGAAATGGAAATGTTGAACCATGGGAATTGGAATCTTTTTGCGGCCATTTTGTAGAGGATTTCTCCGATCTACACTTCCTGTGGTCCACTATGGTGGTTCAAAGTTCAGCGTTCTGAATGAATCATATCAATAATTGTTATGATTCGCGATAATAAGCTACAAAAGGTAACGTTTTTGACAAATATTGAAATGCAGTCAGTTTCTCCACATTATTGTTATCATGTAGGAATAATTAGATCTGAAATTAGTTACAAAATGGTTATACTGTTGGGGAAATAAAATAGTACAGTCGATTACAGTAAATATCAGTATCTGTTATTATGCAAGCCTGGTGATACTATATCCAAATTGAACTCGGCCATTTGAAAGATACTATATGTATATATATATAAATGTGCGAATTGGCTATAATAAGGTAATGTATAAGCATATATTCTATATTCTATAATAATATTTCAAATTGCATTGGTCCGGATGGGAGAATTCAGTACTGTATATACAGAACCTTCAGTTTGATCATCTTCCCTTTATTAATTTCCTTAGATTTTTTTGTACACATGATCTCAAGAGGGTACTGAATGAGCTCAGTGGCAGTTTTTTTAAGTTTGGTCATTATTATCATGGTTTTATTCACTGTCAAAGATGAAAAGAAAAATCATAATTCATATTTTCCTTTGTTTCATCACAATTTAAGCAAGCCTAGTAATAGACACAATATTTCTGACACTGAGAATACATTCATTGAGGTCCATAGATGTTCCTAGATACCAAGAATATGCAAATAGCCCTTGTAGAAGTGGAGCAATATTCCATTTACCTAGGTATACATTTTATGCAGATTTTCACCTGGGGTGGAACAGGGAGGTTAATGTTTTTAAATATTTTTTTTGTAGCAAAGAGTAAAGACCATAACCCTATCAAAAACAGTAGTCAAAGTGTATATTTTCAGAGAAACAAAGCCGACGGAGGTTTAGCATTTCCAGACTTCTACCACTATTTTAAAGTGTACTCTTTAAGACCACTGATCACCTGGTTTGATTCTCAAGCATCTGTATCCTGGAGAACATTAGAAGAAAACATAGTGGCACCACACAGACTGCAGGATGTAGTATACACCAACTTATCAATTAAGCAATGCAACTTGAAATTTGGCCCTCTTATTACACATGTGATCCGGATATGGCGTGACACAGAAAAAATTTACTAACCTACATAAATGGCATAGCCATTCTCCCATATTCAATAACAATGCTCAGATCAAACCAGATCAGATTTCCCAAATGGGAAAAGAAGGGCATACATACTTTGGGAGATATCTTCAATGACCGGGGTTTCTGTATAGCTATCAAGATATACATAACAAATTTAACCTCACCAGCTCCACATATTATTTCTATCTACAGTTATTAGCAACTTTGAAGGCTCATGGAGTCCCATTAAAGATACCACTTGAGCACCACAGATATCACAAATTCTTTTATGAAAAGGAAACATCGAGAAGCTTCGTCTCTGACTTTTATCGTCACTTACTTACGTCTTCGTATGAAGTCCTTCCCCTAGACTCAGTTTGGAGGAAGGATATACCAGACTTGGAAGTAGATTTTGATTGGGCTGAAGTCTGGGCAAACGCAACCCGGATCATCAACAGATTAATCTTAATTTTATTCATAGGACTTACCTGGCTGACTCCTATACGACTGAACCGAATGGGGCTTAAACAAGACTCTCGATGTTCCTTATGTTTAAATGGTGATAGTGGTACATTTATGCATATGTATTGGGAATGCCCTCCTGTTAAGATATTTTGGGTAGAAGTAACCACGCTATTATCAGAATTTTTATTTCTGACAATACCTGTACTGCCTTCTGTATTGTTGCTGAATAATGTCTCTCAGTTATCACACTTTGTACATGTAAAGAGGCTAATCTTGTCCGGTCTTACGGCTGCCAAAAAGCTAATAGCATCACGCTGGATTCAACCGGATAAAATGTGCCGGAGGGTATGGATTCTTACCTATCTTGATGTGATTTATCTAGAGATATCGAAAGGTTATGTAGATAACCTAGTTATATTAGTATTGGCTGAGCGTCCCGCTCTGAGCCTTACGAGATACTCTGTGATACATATTGTATCTCCCACGAATAAAAAACACATGCACCCCACCTGTATGGGGCCCCGCCCCTAATGGTGGCCACCACCCATATAACCATGACTCTGGTCATGAAACACCCTTCCTCGCCAAAAACCCGTCCCAGGAAAAGATCCCTCAAGAGGGAACTCAGGGCGCGCAGAGCGGGACGCTCAGCCAATACTAATATAACTAGGTTATCTACATAACCTTTCGTTATATTTCGCTCTGAGCCTTACGAGATAATGGGGAAGAGCGGGCGCGAGACCCGACAGATGTACCCCCTGAGGACCCGTAAGCCCACATCAAGGGGTGCGGGGAGCCCTGTCACCCCATCCTTCCTAATGAAGGGGGGGCGCAGTCAACTCCACCTGAATGCGAACAAGAGAGAGCTAGAACCCCTTGAACACACCGTACAGGCGGAACCACGTGTGACCCAACACACTGTGGCCCATACCCACACACTCCTGCTACCCGACCAAAGGACGGGAAGCAGGAAAGGCCACAGACCCCAGAACCGCCTGGGAGACAGAACCCCCGGTCATGTCCATGAGGTAAAACCTTACAAAGGAGCCCGGGGAGGACCATGAAGCTGCAGCACAGATGGCCTCCACCGAGGCCCCACCCAGGAGAGCGGCAGAGGCAGCCACCCCACGAGTGGAGTGCGCCCTGACGCCCCCAGGGGGATCCTGCCCAGCCAGCGTGTAGCAGAGGGCAACACCCTCGCACAACCAATGGGACAGGCGCTGCTCCGACAGTGCCTTACCAGCACGAGCCCCACCGTAACAGACAAAAAGCTGGTCGGTAACCCTGAAATCCTGAGTACGGCTGAGGTAAATCCCCAAGCACGGACTGGACATGACAGGTGAAGGCCCGCATCTAACTCACTAGTGTGAGGAGGAGGACGAAACGCCTGAACCACAATATCCCGGGAGCGGAAGGAACTCCGGATATTCTTAGGCACGAAAGCAGGATCAGGTCGCAGAGTGACACCGCAATCGGTCCGAAAAGACAGGCACTCTGGACGTACCGAGAGAGCACAGAGCTCACCTACGCGTTTAGCGGAAGTGACAGCCAGAAGGAACGCGGTCCTGAAGGACAGCTGTCCCAACGGCGCCCGCTCGAGCGGCTCAAACGGGGCCAAGGACAACCGACCGTGGACCAATTGAAGATCCCAAGTCGGAGCCAAGGAGCGTTGCACCGGCTTAACGCGTCGAGCGCCAAGCAGGAAACGCTTCACAAGAGGGTGGCTGAACAAGACATCCCCTCAAACCCCTCATGATAGGAGGATATAGCTGCTGCATATACCCTCACCGTCGAAGCCGACAGTCTATCAAGGAGAGACTGGAGGTAACTAAGGACAGCATCCAGGGGGCAGGAGACCGAGTCCCGGCCCCCCACCTTACACCACACTTGGAACATACGTCATCTGCCCGCGTAAGCGCGACAGTGGAGGGAGCATGCGCATTCCAGATGGTAACACCATCAGGATCAAGAACCTGCGCCCCTCAACGTACCCGTCCCAACAACTGACCTAACAGATGTATGGGGAAGAATCCCTGGCGGCACGGCATCGGTCCCAGACCCGCCTGGCCATGTCCAGACGCAATCCTCACCCGTCAGGATGAGGGCCGCCCCGCGACAGTACACCTGCACCCACATTCTCCCTGCCGGGGATGTGGGGAGCCCTCAGGCCGCGCAGATGGAGGACGCCCATAGCCAGCCGCCCGCCGCCTGGTGCAGACAGGGGGAGCGTACTCCTCCCTGTCTGTCGATACACGACACTGACGTCGTAACGTCCGTCCTGATCAACACCATTTGTGGACCAGAAGGACCGCTTTCAACACCAACACATTGAACGTAGCGCAGACCGGGCAGCATGGTTTGCCAGCTGCCCCCTACTGCGTTGGCCCGACGCATCACCAGCGAGGGAGGCGTCGGTGAAAACGCGACGTGAGACAGCGCCGTAACCGTCCTAGGACGGAACCTCCCGAGCGTGTTGACAACACGCTCTGAAATGGATGCCCATAGCCCTCCAACCGTTGACTGGGAAGAGGAATACTCTACATCCAGTCTACAGCAACCCCAGGCTGGTAGAGACCTGCCTGGTATGAGACCTGACGATCCACCTTGACCGCGAAGGACCAGAACGTCATCAGGGCAGAACACTCCGTAACCCCGGACGACGCAAAGGCCCCAGTGCGGCCTCCACGCACTTGGTGAAGATGCGGGGAGCCAGAGAAAACCGAACGGCAGCCTCTGGTACTCATACGCTAACCCTGCAAAGGAAGCGTAGGTAAGCCCTAGGATGGAAGATCGGGGATGCGCATACGCATCCTACAGGTCTATGGAGGAGAACCAGACCCCCACCTGACAGTGTTCAACAGGTAGGAGACGATCCAAAAAATGCTGAACCTTCCCATGGGACAGGTCCAGCCTGGGTCTTACACCCCTCCCTCCCGACTTCTCGGGCTGAGAACACCGGGAGGAGAACGCCACGACGATGGCTTGCTTCGTCCACAGAGATTGGATCTCGTCGACCAGAGCTGTCCCTGCTGGAGACCCCGACAACAGGGTCTGTACCAAACCTGAAAACGGGTGGGGTTGTGTAAACACAAGTCCCCGCCTCACCGTTCTCTCCATCTACCTCGACATATGGTACTGCCGTAGTCATATGTGACGACACTCCCAACGCACCCGCCGTCACGTGGCGCAGGTCCGCCAGGAACTGTAGATAGTTGGCCCGGTCCCCCCGCTGTGCGTAGACAACCCCGGAACCGTGCGAGGAGCGCGTTCCGTGTCGGAACACCTGACCCTGACACACCCACGAGGCAATCGCACCCAAGGGGGAACCCCGACAGAAAGGGCCGATCTGATACGGGGAGCTTCCGATGAAAAAAGCCCCCCCACTGAACACCCCTCCAGAACATGCTGAAGGAGTTGTTCTGCAGCCGGACATGCAAGGTGTAAGGCCCCCATGGGTTCCTACACACCGTAGCCCTGCAGTGATATTACTACCACCCCAAACCATGTGAGCTGCGACCACTTGCCAATATTTCAGGAGTGGGAGGCACCAACATGATACCTGGCCTGGCGAAGGCGAGGCCGGGGAAGCCCGCACTGTGTGCCTCAAAAGGTTTCGAGCCCCCCTGCTGACAACACTTAAGTTGACAGACGTAACACCAGGCTCAACCAACACAGTTCAAGGTGTGGGAGCCGCTTGACAGCACAACATTCTCACGGACAGACCCAGGCTCAGCCATCAACTGGGTGTCAGCCCCTGTCCCCATGAGAAGCGAAAAGTGGGGCCGCCCGCGCATCAACGAAGGCACGTGGCCCGCAGCCAAAGGAAACAATCAGAGCCCACTTCTCCCGCTGGTGTTGGGGAAGGGAGTGATCGGAGAGCGGGCTGCTCGCGGCAGGACGGTGACGGCTTGTTTGTTCAAGCCGAACCCATCCTACATGGCCGATCCCTCGGCCGCCAAGGCTGTCGGCCTTGTGGACACCTGTCGAATCAACGCCCAGGATACCTCTGGCGGGGGAAAAACATGGCCGCCTGTCGAGGGCCCCGTCATCGCCGCTGACGAGGCCGTGCTCTCTCTTCTTCTGGCTGCGCGGTGTGAGGCGGTGTAGGGCCTAGGACAATACCGCCCGCGCTCCAGCAGAAGACCAAAATCCCCTGCGGAGAGGGGAACCCTGAGCGGTTATAGCTTGCGGCTGGGTCAAAGCTAATAATGTCAACAACCTCGCGCGATGTGTCGACGTCGGCTGGCCCTCAAGGCCCCTCCACCAGACACCATTTCTTTAATAGAAAAAACACCAATTCGAACACAGTTCTAATCGTTGCCAATTCCATACCGTGGCGGTACAAGCCTTAACAGCCCACCAGCCACTCGCCAGGCCGACCCACCCATGGTGTCGGCCGGGCGGGGCATTGTTTCAATATATCAAAAACAAAGGACTGACGTTAACATGGAGCACCAGTGGTGATTGCAAACAGCACCCTCCACTGTGGTGTGCACCATGAAAGGGTTAAATGAATAAAAGAGCTAAACCACAAAAACTGTAGAATGAGCAAACCCATACACACAAAGTTTAAGGGGAGACGGACCAGACCCGTCTTCATTCAAAATATTCACAACAGAACACCAGCCCTAGTTTAGCCCATTTACCAAAAAAGGTAAACAAAGCCCCCCCCCCCGCACTACTCCCCCAGTATACCGATTGACCGTCAGTATGAATGGTTTGAGAGGAGAGAAAGCTGTAGCAAGACAGACCTTCTCATAGCAGAGTGACAAAACGAAACAATAGCCCCCTACACAGGGCCGCCCCAGGAGATGGGGGGCCTTGCGTCTAAAAACGCACAGGGCCTCACATTTCTCCCAGGCGGCCCTGCCCTTATACTACTGCAGCCTAACGCCAGGCAATGTGGGACCCAAGACAACAATTGCCTGTGCACAGACACGCAACATGTTTATCATGTCGGCTGGACCCATAGCCCCACTACCCGACGCCAACCCAGATGGGAACACCGTTCAACAAACCCCGCCGGAACACAAGGTAAAATACCTGGCTAGGAACCTAGCCACGACCTACCCCGTTGTCAACCCATTTACCCGAAAAAGGTAAATAGAACTCAAAAACCCCACAACAGCTACCGACTGACCTTCATTGATGAACCGGGCAAGAGGCGGGAGAGTGACAACATCTCACGGCGGAGACATTAAAACAGCATAGCAATTAGCAGTAGTAATAGCATGCGGCAGTAGCGATAGCATGTAGCATAGCTTCAGATGTTTTAGCAGCACGCCCAAGACAGCTTGGAAACCGTTCCCTGCAGAGAACGTTCACCAAACCATCCTGCCCCCGGCGCCAACACACAACATGGTTGTGTTAACAAAACAAACCAGCATTACTAACACTAATACCCATGCCTGAAGACACAGGGCCTACCTGAGTACAAGCTGGCCCGACAGCCAGCCTTGTACAGCTGAACCTCGATGTGCAGTCATCAAACGAGGAACATCAACACAGGCCCGTCGTGTCGCCGAAAACATGCGTCGAAGATGCCAGGGGCCAGCAACCTCCGGTAAGCTTCCAACATTATTAATCTTCCTTAATCTTTTCATTCCGCTAGACTCGTATGGTGCACGCATCCAATACGCTGGGACGAAAACAGAGGAAGGGTGTTTCATAACCAGAGTCATGGTTATATGGGTGGTGGCCATACAGGTGGGGTGCATGTGTTTTTTATTCGTGGGAGATACAATATGTATCACAGAGTATCTCGTAAGGCTCAGAGCGGGGGGGGGGGGGGGGGGGGGGGGGGGAGCGAGCAAGAGCATAGCATATGTATTGTTTTTTTTCATATTTAAAGTTTTTTATTTTTCACAAGCAAGACAATACATACATGACAAGACAAACTAAGACAAAAATAATAATAATAATAATAATAATAATAATAATAATAATAATAATAATAATAATAATAATAATAATAATAATAATAATAATAATAATAATAATAATAATAATAATAATAATAATAATAATAATAATAATAATAATAATAATAATAATAATAATAATAATAATAATAATAATAATAATAATAATAATAATAATAATAATAATAATAATAATAATAATAATAATAATAATAATAATAATAATAATAATAATAATAATAATAATAATAATAATAATAATAATAATAATAATAATAATAATAATAATAATAATAATAATAATAATAATAATAATAATAATAATAATAATAATAATAATAATAATAATAATAATAATAATAATAATAATAATAATAATAATAATAATAATAATAATAATAATAATAATAATAATAATAATAATAATAATAATAATAATAATAATAATAACAACAACAAGGGGGTGAGGGGGGGGGGGGTTGCAGAGTGTTACAAAGGTTCAGTACACAAACATATTCCAGATAGTGATCTAATAAAGTTCAGGGGACCTTGAAGGCCATCGGGCCGATCACTCTCTTGAAGAGATAGAGCAGCCTGTTCCATTGATAACAAGTCCATGAAGTCCTTGCGCCAGTTCTCCAAACTGAAGCAGTTCGGTTTGCGTTCTTTCCAGTTCATTAAAATAATCCGTTTGCATGCTAGAAAAGCCAGTGCTACAATATTATTTACAATCTTTGCTTGAGCAGTGTCCATTTTTACACCCAATATACACGTTATAGGGCAAGGATTAATGTCAATTTGGAGAGTAACTGACAGGTCCTCAGCAATGTCCAACCAAAATGTCCTAACAAGCGGGCAGTGCCACAGCAAGTGCATGAGCGTACCCTCTACTCCACACCCATGCCAGCACAATTTAGGTAGGGTGTGATTCATTTTATTCAGTGTACAGGGTGTTATATAGGCCCTGTGTAGTATCTTTAATTGTATAATTTTATATCTAACACATTTTGATATTTTAGTACTATTCCTAAGTGCTGCTTCCCATTGTGTTTCAGATATGGGTATACCCATGTCTCGCTCCTATTGGACTTTAGTTTGGGTATTGGTAGTTGAACATGATAGTTTATACATTGCAGAGACAATGCCTTTCCTGCCTGTAATTCCCCTTAATGTCTCTTCGAAGACTCTGTTTGTTCCTATAGCTATGCCTTTAGACAACAATGATTTAATAACTGATTGTATTTGTAAATAAGATAAGAATTCTGTGTCTTTCAGCCCAAACTGTGTTTTAAGTTCATTAAAAGGTATCATATTTCCCCTTTCGATCACTTGCCCCACCTGTGTTATATTATGTTGTTGCCATACATTATTTTTAAGGGTTTTACCTCCTGCAGAGAGCAACAGGTTTTTCCATAATGGACATGATGGTAAGGAATATCCACTAAAGGTCAGGCGTTTATGTAAGATTTTCACTATTTCACATGAAAATTCTAAAAGCGGATTGTCCAGTCTGGGAGTGATTTTTGGGTTATACCACAACATTGAAAGAGATAGATCTTTGTTATGTTCTTCTATAATTTGTTCTTCAAGCCATTCCCATCTGCCAATCTGTCTCACACTATTGTGAGCCCACTGCAAGGGGTATCTTGAGTTATATGCTATGTAATACTGGTGGATATCTGGTAGTCCTATTCCTCCACTACTTCTTGGTTTTATAAGTTTTTTATGGCTGATTCTAGGTTTTCTGTTGTTCCATAGGAAGCCAGAAAATAATGTGTTTATTTCTTTGAACCAACTAGGAGGGAACTTTAACGGTATAGAGGACATCAAAAAAGCTAGCCTTGGTAACTAATTCATTTTTATAATATCAGATCTGCCCCATAGGGATAAAGGCAAGACTGTCCATCTTTTGATGTCCTCCTTTATATTCTTTAAAAGGTCCGATGTATTTACCTCAACCATTTTTTCAATGGTAGATCGGATTTTAATTCCCAGGTATTTAATTCCTTTTGGCTTCCAATTGAAAGGAGCAGAACCCAGATGTGATTGAAAAGTTAGGTTGTTAAGTGGAATAGCTTCACTTTTACTATAATTCACTTTATAGCCCGAAAATTTACCAAATGTATCTATAAGCTTTAGCACTTGAGAGATGGAATGGCTAGGATTTGTTAGTGTTAATAATATGTCATCAGCAAACATGCTGGCCTTATACTCACAACTACCAATACGAATACCACTGATTTCCTTATGAGCACATATAGCACAGGCAAGTGGTTCGAGGGAAAGAATAAAAATGTGCGGTGAAACCGGACATCCTTGTTGGGTAGATCGATAGAGATGGAATGGCTCAGACCTTATACCATTTGTTCTGACTGACGTAACCGGTTCATGGTAAAGTGCCTTCATCCAGTTCATGAGAACCGGTCCAAATCCATATTTAGGAAGTACATAAAACAGATATTTCCACTCCACTCGATCAAAGGCTTTCTCAGCATCCAGCGATATTGCCATCGCTGGATGATGGGAGGCCCCCGCCCTTGACATAACATGCATTAGCCTCCTCATGTTATTTGAAGCTAGACGACCCTGTACAAAGCCAACCTGATCAATATGAATCAATGAGGCTATAACATTTTCCAATCGCCCTGCAAGGACCTTTGCAAACAACTTATAATCATTATTTAAAATACTCAAAGGTCTGAAATTACACATTTGCAATTGGCCACTATATCATTAAACAGCAATATTAGAAGTGGTGTAAGAGTGACTTGGAAACACTTCAGAAATTCACTTGTATAGCCATCATCACCCGGCGTTTTACCGGTTGAGAGGGATTTGATAGCCGATTTAATTTCATTTTCCATGATAGGTGCATCCAATGATTCCCTTTCCTCTTCAGAGAGGGTTGGGAGATTTATATCTCTATGTTTTCCATTTCCTCTTCACTCGTACAACATTCTGATTTATACAGTGTGCTATAAAATTTTGTGAATGCTTGATTGATTTGAAGTTGATCACAAATCAAAGAGCCATCTTCATCATATATGCTAGAGATTGATTGACGATTTTCTTGCTGCTTCAGTCTGAGAGCGCATTTTACCAGCCTTATCACCAGATTCATAATATTTTCGACGCAACTGAAAGAGGGCAAATGCATTTTCCTCATGTAGAATTGCTTGTAATTCTGTTTTTATAACCAACACTGCATTTTTTAGTTCTAAATTGTCAGGGTCCAACATATGACTAGATTCCAAGGACTTAAGTTCAGTAATCAGACCATGTTTCCTTGCCATTTTTTCCTTTTTCTTAGCTGTTGAGTATCTTATAATCCAGCCCCTACAGGTTGCCTTATAAGCCTCCCATACAGTCTGCACTGACTGGACTGATGTAAGATTAATACTAATGTACTCCTGTGTTTTCTCCTCAATCATAGACACAAAAACTTGATCTTTCAATAAGGAGTTATTAAATCTCCATTGTTTGGTTTTATTGTTAATTACAGCAGGAGTAAAAAGGACTGACAGGGGTGCATGGTCTGATAAAAGTATGTTATGAATTTAGCAATCAATTACATTACCCACCAAGGATTGTGAGAAGAGAAAATAGTCAATCCTGGAATATGAATTATGAGCGTGGGAGTAAAAAGTATATTCACGTGTGTCAGGGTTGACAACACGCCAAATATCGGTTAATGCAAGTGAGTTTTGCATTTCTTTAAGTGCACTTGACAATGCTCCGTCTAGTGGGAGGGGGCGCCCAGACCTATCAATCGAGGCATTGCTAACCAAATTTAGGTCCCCACTCATCAGAATGGGATAATCTGCAAATTCTGCCAGCACCAGATTCAGCTTTGACAAAAAAGTATTCTGTCCCGTATTAGGGGCATATACGTTTACATTTTTCATTTTGTAAAATGCCTGACAAAATTATATATCTACCATCTTTATCAACTATTTGTTTTGAAAGTTTAAATGATATTTTCTTTGAAATCAGGATGCTTCCCCCTCTAGAGGCTCCACTGCCTGGTGCTGAGAACACTTGACCTACCCATCTTTGTTTCAATTTAACTGATTCTATTTCATTTAGATGGGTCTCCTAGAGCATTGCCAAATCACATGATAGGGATTTCAAATATGTAATAATTGTATATCTTTTCGTTTTGTTTGAAATACCTTTCACATTCCAGCTAATCAAATTTACATTATTAGGTCCCATTATTTTTTATCAAGCTACTTTACAGCTTCCTCCTTGTAAACTCTGCAACAACATGTATGGATAGACAAAGACATAAAAAGTACAAGACAAACACATACATAAAATAACAAATAAGCCATTAGGCAAAGGAAAAACAGTAAACAAAACCTTTCTTTGTCTGGGTTCGGGTTTCTCGGCATGAGCCAGAAATAGACATGCAGACAGGCAACTATGTTTGAACAAAATAATCCAGTTCTTCAGTTTAAATAGATGATCATTTAGGAGCAAAATACTATATTTTAAGGACAGAGCTGTGTAGAGCACTCAGCACGCCATTCCTCTCAGTCACGTGACGTCATCACACACAAAGCCTATGTAGTATATGTATTGTATTGTATTGTAATACATTTGTGTATATGTCATTATTGTTAGTATTATATCGGTACTAGTCCTGTGATTTATAGTGGATTTCTACTGTTAATGTTTGTGTGTAATGTCAAAAATTAAAATAAAAAAACATTTGTTCAAAAAAAGTGTATATTTTCATTTTACCGATGTTTTATACGATTAATCGGAAATACGAATTTATCTGAAAATGCTAATTATCGTAAAAACCATTGGAAAGGGGAGCATTTCCCCTATCCATAGATGTATGATTTGGCCATAATAAGGTCAAGGTCAAGTTCAAGGTCAAATATGAATTTATAATTAAAATCGATTATCATTCATTACTGTATCTACAAATCCTTCTGTTTAATCATCTTCCCTTTATTCATTTGCTTAGATTTTTGTTCACATGATCTCAATAAGGTGGTGAATGAGCTCAGTGAGCATTTTCTCCTACCCGTATACATTTTTGATCAAAGATGCAAAAATCATAAATCATAATTTATATTCTCCTTTTCTTCATTACAATTTACTCAAGCCTAGTAACAGACACAATATTTCTGACACTGTAAATACATACCCCCAGGTCCCTAGATGTTCCTAGATACCAAGAACATGAAAATTGACCTTGCAGAAGTGGAGCAATCTTCCATTTACTTAGGCATGTACCTTTAGGCGAGAACGGTCTACAGATTAATGAATCACAAAAAACCTTTAGCCAGAGATGTAGCTGGACGAAGACGGCTGATTCCCATAAGAAGTAGAGCGTGGACCTGAAATGACACATTTATCTCCAGTGTTATCGAGAGTCTCAAGGAGAACACAGAAGTCCCGCTCTTCAAAAGCTCTGTTTTTTCAGCATCGACATCCTTGGCTCCGACGTGAGTCACCAGAGACTGGGCTCGAGGGGCCGAGGGCAGCGTGTGTCACTGGAGCACCTGAGAGAGGCACATGGTGCCACAGTGACTCACGTCCACATGATGTACAGTGGAGTCCCAGAGGATCAGGGCAGCACAGCAGGGCAGCACCTGTGTCAGCCCCTGCCCCCCCCTCAGGCAGGCGCTTCAAGTCCATCCTCTCAAAAGCCACCCACTTCAAGGACAGCTTCTTCCCAACCGCCATTCGGACCCTGAACTCCCTTGGCCCCTCTCCCCCTCCCCACTTACTAGGGGTGTAAAGGTATCCGTATCCGTACCGAACCAAACCGTTTCGAAACTGGCCCCTGCAAATGTCCTAACCCAACCCCCTCCAATGTACAGTAAATGACCAAGTATGGCTTTGTCAATATTCCAATGTACAGTGTACAGTGTCCCCCACCTACCCCCTACCCAACCCCCCCCCCCCACCCCAACCACCTCCAATGTACAGTTATACTTAACCCTTTCACCACCACACTACAGAAGGTTAACCCTTTACTATCACACTACAGACGGTTAACCCTTTGTCGTGTGGCAGTGAAAGGGTCAACCTGCTGTGTTTGTCGCAGTGAAAGGGTTAACCATTTGGTAGTGCTGCAGTGAAAGGGTTAAGTGAAAGTATATGGGTACCGTCTCAAAATCGTACTCAAGTAAAAGTAAGTTTCTACTTTTAATGTACTTAATTACTAAAGTAAAAACTTTTTTTTATTCCGGGGCAATGAAATGTTCCGTTTCTCGTACTATCGTTTGTGGCCATCTTCTGTAGCTCGTCACTCTGACTGTCTATTCTTCTGATAGCAGGTAGATGGGAGGCCGAAGGTCTCTAGAGGCTTCCGTTAATGAAATGATTGATCTGGTTAAACAGAGTATATGTTATTGTAATATGAACTACATAATATACTATAATAACACATTTCCGTTAATATCACGTTAACAATCTAATGGCTAGAATGCTCACCTGACGTCGATATGGCTTAATACAGTGCGAAATACAATCTTATAGTAAGAAACAAAACACAAGTTGAACATAGTTTTGAACATTTTATTACAATAGTATTTAGGTCGGACCGTCGGATCTAACGTTAATATCACGTTAACCATCTAAAGCTCATCTGTGACGTCGTTATGGTTAATACAGTGCGAAATACAATCTTATATAGTAACAAAACAATACACAAATTGAACATAGTTTTGAACGTTTTATTACAATAGTATTTACTGTCTCATGTTGTGTATAATCAGCTAGCGTTCCAGTCAGATCCATTCTCCGTTGTTCTTGTTGACAATTTTGGGGTCCCGAAATCCCGTTTCTGTATCCTGATTGGTTTATCAGCTAGAGATGTCCAAAGATATGCATGAGCAAACATTTAATTTAAATGTAAGATTACGAACACCGATGACCAACAGACGGCTGGCCAACAAACGTATTTTGACTCAACATAATAACTAGATATTACCCACAAAGAATTGTGTAGTCTGCCAACATGGATCAATCAAGTTCACTTTAGACTGACTCGGCCTCCCATCTAAGGTGTTTAATCAAAGATCCCTGCTTTCTAGTCTTCGCACAAGCACCAATCAGCATGGGTATGGGCGGGTTAATTTTCCATTGATGGGGATTTGATTGGCTGTTTTTAAATAAAGTGCGGCTGCAGGATTAATAACGTTAACGTTAGTTTGGCCAGAGAAACAAATATACTAATTAAAATAATTGGACCTGCAAGATTTGTACTTTGTACTTTGTAGGTCTGCATTTTAAATGTAAGGAGTAAAAAGTATGTTTTTTTCTCTCTGAAATGTAATTGAGTAAAAGTACAAGTATACAAACCTAATAATACTCCAGTAAAGTACAAATCCCCAATTACTCAAGTACTTTACACCCCTGCTCCTGGTCAGCGTGTCCAAGTGTCCTGGAGCAAAGACACTTGACCCCTAACTGAGCGGGTCGGCACCTCGCACGCCTCCATGGTTGGTGAGTGAACGGGTGAATGTGAGGCTCAAGTTGTAAAGTGCTTTGGATAAAAGCTGCTATATAAATGCAGTCCAATTACCAACTGCAGTCTAATCAGATAACAGCAGATGTAATCGGCTCCACCTGCAGCAGGTTTGAGGAAGAAGGTTTTATCCTCAAAACCCTCGTTATCCTCCTTGATGGATGATCTCCTCTGTAGCTCAGTGACTGAGTCTGATAACCGAGCACAGCTGTCCGTCTTCTCGACACAGACAGATGTCTGAGCAGGGAGGGGGGTATAGCGGTGGCAGTGTTGTAGTTACTCGAGTCCAGGACTGATTTTCAGGACTCGTGACTCGACTTGGACTTGAGCACTGATGACTCGGACTTGGACTTGGACTCGAGCATTGACTTGCATTCGGATTTGGAAGGTGCAGACTCGGACTCGGACTTGTTAATTGAAATACAGTTATACTTTTTTTTTTTTAAGTGTAATAGGCCCTAATCATTTGGCATAAGATATTGATCGTGAGTGCATTTGTTTGGCTATTGTGTCAGCTATTGAGTAAATACACTCCCTTTGAAATGGTGACCGCTGTGTCATTTATAATAATAATAATAATAATAATAATAATAATAATAATAATAATAATAATAATAATAATAATAATAATAATAATAATAATAATAATAATAATAATAATAATAATAATAATAATAATAATAATAATAATAATAATAATAATAATAATAATAATAATAATAATAATAATAATAATAATAATAATAATAATAATAATAATAATAATAATAATAATAATAATAATAATAATAATAATAATAATAATAATAATAATAATAATAATAATAATAATAATAATAATAATAATAATAATAATAATAATAATAATAATAATAATAATAATAATAATAATAATAATAATAATACATTTCATTTGTAACGCACCCTACCTTCCTGAGAATCTCAGAGTGCTACATAGTTAAAAAGAATAAAATAAAAATAGATATATAAAAAAAGAAGAACACATAGCAGAACAACATATGATAAGACATAAAAACTAATAAAAGGCCTTTCTAAAAAGGTAGGTCTTGAGTCCACGTTTAAAAGTGTCAACAGTTTGTGGTGCTCTCAGGTGGTTGGGGAGAGCATTCCACAGTCTGGGTGCGGCAGAGCAGAAGGCTCGACCGCCCATGGTGTGCAGCTTAGTCCTGGGGGCTTTGAGGAGGTAGGCTGTGCCGGAGCGGAGGGAGCGTGAGGAGGACTGGGGGGTGAGGAGTTCCTTGAGGTAGGCAGGGGCACCACCGTGTACACACTGGTGAGTGAGGAGGGAGACCTTGTACTCTATCCTGTGTTCCACGGGGAGCCAGTGAAGTGATCTGAGGGTGGGGGTGATTTGGTCATGTTTGCGCACCCTCATCAGGATCCTAGCAGCACTATTCTGGATGGTTTGCCATTTTTTTATGCTTTTACTAGGGATCCCGATGAGGAGTGCATTGCAATAGTCCAGCCTGGAGGAGACGAAGGCGTGGACGAGTTTTTCAGAATCTGCCAGAGTGAGTGAGGAACGGAGTTTAGTGATGTTTCTGAGGTGAAAGAAAGAGGTCTTGCAGAGGTGTTTGATGTGAGTCTCGTATGTGAGGTGGGGGTCCATTTTCATGCCCAAGTTGGTGACAAGGGTGGAGAAAGGAATGACCTGGCCGGAGAAGGAGATGGTGGTGATGGTGGATGACCGGACCTGGTGTGGGGTACCGACCAGCATGGCTTCTCTTTTGGAGCTGTTGACCTGGAGAAACCTGTGGTTCATCCACGCCTTAGTCTCCTCCAGGCAAGCGGTCAGTGTGGGGGGTGATGAAGGTGAAGATGGTGAAATCCGGATGTACAGCTGGGTGTCATCAGCGTAACAGTGGAACGACACACCGTGTCGGCTTTTATTATTTTATTTATTTATGTTTAATGTAGACCTTTTTTTATTTGTATGTCAGCTCTTCGACATAATTTTAAAGTGGAGTGGACTCAACCTTGATGACTTGAGGGCGGTCAGGTGGCGTAGCGGAGATTGTGCTTGTCACCAATGCAAGAGGCTGCGGTCTCGACTCCCAGAGAGTCAGCATTGCCTTGGCTCGGGCTGATCGCTATACTAACTCGTTTGGCTGAGTTAGGGGGAGGGGAGCCGTGGGTGGGTCCTGGGCGTTGTGGACAGCGACCCCTACAGTTCGGTCGGGGCGCCTGCTCAGCAAGGGTAGGATCTGGAGAGAGGTAGTGTGACCTTCCACACGTTACACTCTCCCGGTGAGACTCTGCGCGGCCAGGCTGGCTGCCGGCTGGCTGCACATGCGTCGGAGGAAAGCATGTGACAGTCTCCGGCCTCTCGGACCAACAGTAGGGGAAAGTGCGCAACAACCAGGAAGGGGGTTGGGAATTGGCATAACGACTAACAGTGGGATGGGATAAAAATCGGAAAAAGAAGGAGGGGGAAAAAGATAATCAAAACCTTGATGACTTGGACTCGGACTCGGGTAATGGGGACTCGACTCGAATACAACACTGGTCTGAGCAGGGAGGGGGGTATAGCGGTGGCATGATGCCAGGCGGGTGCTTCAGGCGAGCAGCAGGAGACACTGAAGAAGAGGAGTGCTCTCCTCTGGCCAGCTAGGAGACACTGAAGAAGAGGAGTGCTCTCCTCTGGCCAGCTAGGAGACACTGAGGAAGAGGAGTGCTCTCCTCTGGTCAGCTAGGAGACACTGAGGAAGAGGAGTGCTCTCCTCTGGCCAGCTAGGAGACACTGAAGAAGAGGAGTGCTCTCCTCTGACCAGCTAGGAGACACTGAGGAAGAGGAGTGCTCTCCTCTGGCCAGCTAGGAGACACTGAAGAAGAGGAGTGCTCTCCTCTGGCCAGCTAGGAGGCACTTTTAAGAAGAGGAGTGCTCTCCTCTGGCCAGCTAGGAGACACTGAAGAAGAGGAGTGCTCTCCTCTGGCCAGCTAGGAGACACTGAGGAAGAGGAGTGCTCTCCTCTGGTCAGCTAGGAGACACTGAAGAAGAGGAGTGCTCTCCTCTGACCAGCTAGGAGACACTGAAGAAGAGGAGTGCTCTCCTCTCGCCAGCTAGGAGACACTGAGGAAGAGGAGTGCTCTCCTCTGGCCAGCTAGGAGACACTGAAGAAGATGAGTGCTCTCCTCTGGCCAGCTAGGAGACACTGAGGAAGAGGAGCGCTCTCCTCTGGCCAGCTAGGAGACACTGAGGAAGAGGAGTGCTCTCCTCTGGCCAGCTAGGAGACACTGAAGAAGAGGAGTGCTCTCCTCTGGCCAGCTAGGAGGCACTTTTAAGAAGAGGAGTGCTCTCCTCTGGCCAGCTAGGAGACACTGAAGAAGAGGAGTGCTCTCCTCTGGCCAGCTAGGAGACACTGAGGAAGAGGAGTGCTCTCCTCTGGTCAGCTAGGAGACACTGAAGAAGAGGAGTGCTCTCCTCTGACCAGCTAGGAGACACTGAAGAAGAGGAGTGCTCTCCTCTCGCCAGCTAGGAGACACTGAGGAAGAGGAGTGCTCTCCTCTGGCCAGCTAGGAGACACTGAAGAAGATGAGTGCTCTCCTCTGGCCAGCTAGGAGACACTGAGGAAGAGGAGCGCTCTCCTCTGGCCAGCTAGGAGACACTGAAGAAGAGGAGCGCTCTCCTCTGGCCAGCTAGGAGACACTGAAGAAGAGGAGTGCTCTCCTCTGACCAGCTAGGAGACACTGAAGAAGAGGAGTGCTCTCCTCTGGCCAGCTAGGAGACACTGAAGAAGAGGAGTGCTCTCCTCTGGCCAGCTAGGAGACACTGAAGAAGAGGAGTGCTCTCCTCTGGCCAGCTAGGAGGCACTTTTAAGAAAAGGAGTGCTCTCCTCTGGCCAGCTAGGAGACACTGAAGAAGAGGAGTGCTCTCCTCTGGTCAGCTAGGAGGCACTGAAGAAGAGGAGTGCTCTCCTCTGGTCAGCTAGGAGACACTGAAGAAGAGGAGTGCTCTCCTCTGGTCAGCTAGGAGACACTGAATAAGAGGATGAGACACTTGATCTTAAGTAGAGAGAGGGGTGGGGGCTTTAACCTTTGGCCTCTCAGCTAGGTCAATGGTAAATGGTAAATGGTGCATTTATATAGCACTTTTATCCGAAGCACTTTACAATTTGTTTCTCACATTCACCCATGCACTCACACATTCACTGTGCGCAATGTGTGTGTGTGGTTATTTATGGATGGATATGTTTGTTTTTATTAGCACTGATATTGTGAGGATTCGCCTGTCCCTGGACCCCTTTTCCCTGTCTCCTCTCCTCATCAGCCCCCACCCTTGCGAGAACTTTTCCCTGTCTCCTACTCTTCACCAGCCCCCACCCTTGGAAATTCTTGTTCCTCTACCTTCACGCACCTGTTGGGAGTTTGCAATCAGCTCGGGAGAGTACTTAGGTTGCAGACTCCCCTCCAGTCCTGGTCGGGTCGTTCTGTGTTCTGGACTCTGTGTTCGTTCTGTATTCTGTACGTTACCATCACCTGCCGCGTCTCCGGCGTGAGACGACGTGCCAGCCATCACCACCTGTCGCCGTTTGCCTGGAGTGGGACACCGCCTTTGCTCTCTAATTCTCTACGGGAGGTTTCCAGTGTTCCCACTCCAGACGTCAAGCCGGCTCGCCATCGCTCCCGATTCCACGGGAGGAAGGCGCCTCTTCGTGATCCTCGTTCCTGGGGTGAGGCTCGCCGTCGCTCCCTATTATTCCACGGGAGGATGGCGTGTGCCGATCCCGTTTCCCCTCGGACCCAGGCTCGCCGTTGCTCCCTATTATTCCACGGGAGGATGGCGTGTGCCCATCCCGTTTCCCCTCGGACCCAGGCTCGCCGTCGCTCCCTAGTATTCCACGGGAGGATGGCGTGTTCCCATCCCGTTCCCCTTGGACCCAGGCTCGCCGTCGCTCCCTAGTATTCCACATGCCAGGTCTCCGCCGTCGGGCCCCTGTCCCCGTGCCAGGCCTCCGCCGTCGGGCCCCTGTCCCCGTGCCAGGCCTCCGCCGTCGGAACCCTGTCCTCATCCCTGTAAGCAGCTCTGGCCCTCGCTCTGTCCAAGGCCTTAACCCTGTCCTCATCCCTGTAAGCAGCTCTGGCCCTCGCCCTGTCCAAGGCCTTAACCCTGTCCTCGTCCCTGTAAGCAGCCCTGGCCCTCACCCTGTCCAAGGCCTTAACCCTGTCCTCGTCCCTGTAAGCAGCCCTCGCCCTGTCCAAGGCCTTAACCCTGTTCTCTGTCCCTGTCTCTAGCCCGCCTCTCCGGGCCTCTGTCCCTGTCCCCCTCTCCAGTGCCCCTAGTCATTTAGCCTGTTCGCCTCTTAAAGGCACAGTGCCGCAGTTTCCATATCTTCATGGACTCTAGTTGTTTTTGTGTTCTCCCTTAAAGGGACTGTGCCGCTTTTTGTTCTATAATAAATATTGCCCTGTTTTGGCTTACTCTCATACCTGTCTTGTGTTGTGCGATTGGGGTCGGTTACAAACCATAACAGATATATATACATTTACATTTAGTCATTTAGCTGATGCTTTTATCCAAAGCGACTTACAAATTGTGAACAACAAGTCAGCAGGAAGGACGGGTACAACTCTGGCCGCTAAGGGTCAGTGGCGTTTATCATCAAACAGTGTTGAACTTGAGTGCTACACACTTGAGTGCATAGTAGTATAGACATACTAGCATAGCATGATAGGTAGTAGTATAGTAACATAATGGTACGGTACATAATAGTAAAAGACAGTGAGAAGGTTATTTATATTTGTATACAGTACAGATAATTCACATACAGTAATTCCGTGTCATCGTCCTGTTTTGCCTCGTGTCTTTGTTTTGTTTTGTTTTGTAACACTGTCACAAAATAATTGAAAAACAATACAAATAATTATAATAAAGAGAACGAAAACAGTCTACCTAGCAACGTTGAGCTGCACTACACATAGTAGCATGAGTGGTCCCTGGCGAGAGAGAAAACACAACATCATCCAGGACACCTTAAAAGTTCTTAACACTCCCTGGTTATCCGGGATAACAATCCTCCGTGATCCTCGCGGGCCAGGTCTTATATACACCAGCCGTACGGCGAGAGGTCAAAGGGTCGCGAGGAAGGGAATTCATTATCCTCCAGCCGCCACGGGCGTTGACCTTCAGATGGAGAGCGTACTATACGTGCCTCCCCGCTCTCCCCGCGGCCCCGGCTCCCCGTATCTCCCCTCGTCGACGAGCCTGTGATGAATCGCTCCTCTCCGCAGGCAGCGTCGGGCTGATTAGCAGAGCACGCTGTGCCTCTCTGCCGCCGACCGTAAAGATTGAAGTGGAGGCGAGAAGTGTCTCTTCAGGAGCCGCAGTAAATTAGAGTCTGTGATAAATTCCGACGGGCCGCTCCAAGGAAAACCACAGCGGCTATACGCTACATTATACATCAGTCCATGTCTCGCGGAGAAGACGCCGAATGTACGGCGATTAAGAAGACAGGCCGATTCCATCATCACGATAAATTAAGAGCGATGTTCTGACCACGCGCAAAAGGTGCGGAAAAAGGTGTTATTATTCTTAATACGATGCATATATGTGTGTAGTGTTGTTGTGTCACTCGAGCAGGCGTCACTTTCAGCCACCGGCGGCCGTTAACGGTGGTGGTGGCTTCGCAATTTACATCCTCGCCGGGAGTCTTTCATCTTCTCTGTCATCTACAGTCCTCTCTTTCTTCCTCCTTTCATCCTGTATCTTGTCTCGCACGGTGTCTCTCTCTCTCTCTGTGTGATTAAAAGCGCGTTGTGCCGTGCGGTGAGGAATATCAGAGCTGTGTGTTTGTAGGAACTGCCAGAATGAATATAAAACCACACGTCAGTACAATACCCCTTTGTGGGTTGCTAAATGTGTCTTTTTTGTTCGAATTTGAATGTGAATAGCGCTTTGCCTTTCAAGGGGAAGAGAGAGAGAGAGAGCTTGAGTGACAAAGTGTAATATACGGCGCGGCGTGGCGCTGTCAGTTAAGAAATCAAACTACTCACCACGTCAAACGCATGCTGGGAATAGAATAGAATAGGAATAGAAGTACTTTATTGATCCCGAGGGAAATTCAGCACCACAAATCGCTCACATTAAACATTTAGGTAGTAAGAAATCAAAAATCCCAAATAAGAATACAAATACGGTTGAGGATATACATTCTAAAGTATGTATATACATTCTAAGATATACAGCCAAAAATATACAGTAATATACAGTCAAATGTACAGTAATAAATGTAAACATGTAAAGTGTCGACGTAGAAGTAAAAAGTCATTAGGTCCAAAAGTCAAAAAGTCCAGGAAGATGTCCAGAGTTTGTACTATCACTCTGAGGCACAGTGACGCATCATATAGTCTGACGAGACTGACGGCTGTTGGTATGAAGGACTTCCTGCGCCGTTCAGTGTTGCATCTTGGGAGTCAACGTATAAACTGGAAAAGTTCATCAAAAGTACGGACCGGCACTGCCACAGTTTAATCAAAATAGAAACTTTATTATCTGATCTTTCAACAGAATCGTGGCCTAGTGTCGCTCCCTTTACAGTTCAAAGCGAAACAGACACATATACACATATATACACATATACCCTAAGACAACGAGTCTGTAGTTGTGTGAAGCGATTGGGGAACAGCTTGGACAGACGAGAGTGGTTGGTACGTCCTCCGGGGGCTGTTGGTCCCTGTGATTTAAACGACCCGTTTGACATCCAGCGAACAAAGTGCCGCTCATCGCCTATTGAGCATTTCTTCTCACTTCAAACAGGCCCGATGTTCACACTGTAACGGGGGATCAAACGCAAAACAAGATGACGCCGGGGACGATATATTGTCCCCTCGTCCTCATTATGCGTGGACTCCGGCTTACATTAGTGGTAAACACATAATGGGGGGCCCGCAGGATAGGCACTGCATTAATCATTTTGATTCAATACCGATTCACACACGGCCAGGGGGAGGCCTTTGTTCGCGCCTTTATTGTCTAATCCCACTCAAAAAGGAAGGGTTCTCTCTCCGTCCGTCTGTCCTTCCGCGTTCTTGAGAGGCGCTGGTCCAGCCGACTTCACACTTGGCGGGTGTTTTCGCAGAGGAACCCGAGTACCGGTGAGTGCCGGCGTTGACTGTTCAAGCTGATTGGATGAGCGGCTCTCGAGAAGAAGAAGAAGAAGAAGAAGAAAGCGGCCAGCGGCAACACCACTGAAGAAGAGGGCCAAACACTTGGCACCGACCGGCGACATCACGCGGCATCACCATCCACATGACCCGCTGATTTCAAGTGACTTTTCGATCTCCGTGACATAAACAAAGGGAAGATATCTTGTGAGAATGCGATAACAAGTGTGCGTGGGGGAACACACACACAAAACACAGGAACACAAAGCTGGCAGAGGAGGAGGAGGGAGAAAAGGAGGGAGAGGAGGAGGGACAGGAGACGGGAGACACTTAGTTGTTTGTTTTTACTTTTACTTTTACTGGATTGTGTATTGCATGGAATGTTGTTGTTGCCGTGCCGTCATTGAGATGTTTTGTTTTTGTTGTTTGTTGTTTTTGTTACTCGTGAAGCTGCAAATATGAATTGCCCCACGCGGGATCAATAAAGTTGTCTGAATCTGAATCTGAGATGGGACTTGGCTGTCGGTCACCTGGCGAGAGGAAAGGGCGGTTTAATAACTCTGAACCAAGCCCGTCGCTCCAGCAAGAGTCCCTATCTTTAATTACAGCGATGGCCGACCGACGACCGCGCCGTATATTACCTTTTGGAAACCTTGATCAAAATCGCCGCTGAACGCGACAGATGGAACATTTAGCAGAGACGGGGACAGCGGGGGGGGGGGGGGAGATGGAGCGTCGATGGGGGGGGGGGGGGGGGGGGGGGTTGATAGTCAGAGGACAGTGAGCGGCCTGTAGGGTAATTATCACCATCGCCGCGGTTTGATTTAGGACGTTCTAAGTGTGTAATTTAGGCTATAATGCGGGGGGGAATTAATCACATCCAAGGTGTGTATACATCTGGAGCGATTTTACGCTTTAAATATCAATGATTCCCACCCCTCCACACCCCCCCTTCTCTGGACCAATAATACACCTCGGCTCAGTGACGTTTAACCCTTTCACTGCCGCACTACCAAAACGGTTAACCCTTTCACTGCGACAATACACAGAAGGTTAACCCTATCACTGCCCCACACGACAGCCGGTTAAAACCCTTTCACTGCCACACGACAGAAGGTTAACCCTTTCACTGCCACACGACAGAAGGTTATGTGATAGTAAATGGTTAACCTTCTGTCGTGTGGCAGTGAAAGGGTTAAACGTCCACTCAGACTGGCATGCCGGTGCGTGGGAAATGGAACCTCCCTCTCGCAGAGTGAAAACATTCACTGTGATGATTTAACGAGATCATAGCAGTACGTGTGTCTGTTTCATGCAGCTTTGCTACTTTAAGACGTTTTAATTTATTTTAATACATCAGTACGTGTTTCATTAGGGACCTTGAGTCATTTCAACACGTCGGTTCTAGGTTTGTGTCAAAGAGAGAGAGACGAGGGAGAGAAGAAGAGGAAATAGTTGATAAGATGTATAACTCTGTATGATAGCGTGTACGATAATGCTGTATATACTGTAATAATAATAATAATAATAATAATAATAATAATAATAATAATAATAATAATAATAATAATAATAATAACAATACACTTTATTTGTATAGCACCTTTCATACAGAAATTGCAGCTCAAAGTGCTTTACAACAGAAAAAGAAACATAAAGTGCAGACATATAAAATCACAGTTTTTCACATTAGGATCTAACATCACAATAGATTAGATTAGATTACTTTAGATTAGATTATATAAGATTACTTTAGATTAGATTAGATTACTTTAGATTAGATTAAATTACTTTAGATTACTTTATATTATATTATATTATATTATATTATATTATATTATATTATATTATATTATATTGAAATGTATTGTCATAATACAGAACAAGTACAGTACAACAAAAATAAATTTGGCATCCAACCAGAGTTTAAATGTAACAGTAAAGTGGAACAGTAATATACAATGTACAGGTGATTAAACTGGTATAAAATATATAGTATATGAAGATTATGAAATGAAAAAGCGATTCGGCCCTCTTGTGCGGTGAACTCTTTGTTTAATTGCTAATCCGAGGTTTTTGTGTCCGTGTTCATGTCCATGAGTCGTGTATCTCTCTGTAATATACAGTACAGTAATAATTATATGTAATCAGGCCAAGACCTCATTCAAACACAGAGCCACCCTGATGGAGCTGTATGTGAAACGTGTTTGCAAGGTTTTAGCGTGTCAGGACTCAGGAGATAAATAACTTTATACGTTACCAAGCCAGAATGGTGATGAAGAAGAAATAGCTTTATTTTTGTAATTTGTATATCACACTGCAGATAATAAGAACAACGATGTGAGATATCCAAGATATTACGATTACGAATCATTGTGAATAATCCTTTCTAAATATAGAGGCCTTGTGTTTGTGTATAGTTATTTTTCTTCAAACATAGCTGCCTGTAACCATTTGGGAACCATTTTCTAAACAAATTGCCTAATTTCTGTGTCTTGAGTCGGCAAAACACTGGAAAAGCATGATATTACTGTTCCACTCTAACCTGGTTACATAATCCAGTAATAAAATGCCAAATGATAACGTTCATCCACACAACCATTATTTTGCACATAGCAACCGTTGTTTTGCACATAGCAACCATTGTTTTAGACATAGCAACCGTTGCTTCTTCCAAAATGGTGGACAACTAAGCATTCTAAACATTCCACGAAAGGCCTGTATTGACCTGCCAAGTAAAACCAACTAGGAAGGACAATTAAGTCGATTACAAAATTAATTTATAAAAGTTATGGATCACCATGGTACCACGTTTCTACTTGAATAATGCCATGGTATAATCAAGTCAAGTCCTAACAGTGTTTATTATTAAGAGTCAGACAGTCCTAACAGTGTTTATTATTAAGAGTCAGATAGTCCTAACAGTGTTTATTATTAAGAGTCAGACAGTCCTAACAGTGTTTATTATTAAGAGTCAGATAGTCCTAACAGTGTTTATTATTAAGAGTCAGATACTCCTAACAGTGTTTATTATTAAGAGTCAGACAGTCCTAACAGTGTTTATTATTAAGAGTCAGATAGTCCTAACAGTGTTTATTATTAAGAGTCAGACAGTCCTCCTAACAGTTTTTATTATTAAGAGTCAGACAGTCCTAACAGTGTTTATTATTAAGAGTCTGATAGTCCTAACAGTGTTTATTATTAAGAGTCAGACAGTCCTACATGAGCTGTCTAACGCCTGTCCCGTCTCCCTGTCCCCCTATTACTTGCTGTCCTGAAGTGCTGACCGGAGTGTCGGACATCCCACAGTGTTGAGGCGAGTCGAGATGACGCCCGGAGGATAACGGGACAAGAAGACGGCGCTTTTGGAGCGCGGACGGCGGGCATCGCCGGACCGGCCCAGCTGCAGCGGGCCCAGAGAAGGGGACTGATCGTGGACACGGGCGCTTCGTCCCATGTCATCAACGACAGGAGTCGGTTCAAGAACTTTGACGACACTTTCCACCCGGAGAGGCACTGCATGGAGCTGGCGGACGGTAGACACATCTACGGATTGGCACAAGAGAGGGGAGACGCACAGGTATGCCTCACAGACAGCAAGGGGTGCCGGCATACAGTGACGCTAAAGAACGCTCTATACGTACCATCGTTCCCACAAGGACTATTCTCTGTAATAGCTGCTACTGCAAGCGGCGCCAAGGTATTCTTCGACAAAGGTAAACATTTTCTTGTAGAACCTGACGGTACCCGGTTTGACATAAAGATGTACCAGAGAATATTTTATCTGAAAACGGAGTGTAATGACAACGACCAGTGTAATGATAATGATGATGTGTGTAGCGGAGCTGCGGGACGGCCAGTCACGATATTCAGACATGGCACGAGATTATGGATCATTGTAATTACAAGGATTTACTGAAACTGCAAGTAGTGTCAGAGGGCATGCACATTGAAGGGGAGAAGCGTAGACCTGACAAAGATTGTGCAATGTGCAAAACGGTGAAGTTTACCCAACCGAGATACAGAAATCCCACAGACAGAGTAAGGGTACCACTTGCACTAGTTGACATGGACCTAGCTGGTCCAGTAAGCAACGAGTCCATAGGAGGTTTTAGATATGTACAGTCCTTTACAGACGTGGGTACAGGGGCAGTGTTTGTTTACTTTATCAAAGAAAAGAGTGACACACTCCAGGCCACAGAAAAATTCCTGGCAGACGTAGCCCCTTATGGTACAGTAAGATATTTGAGGTCCGACCACGAAACCGAGTTCACAAACAGAGAGTTCCAATCACTGTTGAGAAGGTATAAGATAAGACACGAGACGTCACGTACATATCCCACATACCAGAGCGGGGTGGCAGAGAGGGAATGGCACACCCTTTTCGAAATGGCTAGGTGTAAGCTAGCAGATAGTAACTTACCAAAGAGCCTGTAGCATTATGCGGTGCAAGAAGCCGCTTACACCAGAAACAGGTGATTTAATAAGCACTCGGGCACCACCCCGTATACAGCGCTGACAGGAAAGAAGTGTAATCTTGCCAGAATGCACCGATTTGAATCAGTGTGTTATGCGTACCTGCAGGACAGGGGAAAACCCAAGTCCAAGGATGTAAAAGGATTTTTCGTAGGACACGACAGAGGAAGTCCTGCTTTCCTAGTTTATCACCCCGGTAAATGGAAAGTGCAGAAACACATACTAGTCAAGTTTGTCACGAAGACAACCTGTGAGAGCGAGACACAGACAGAGCCAGAGCTGGACTCCAGAGCAAGGTGTGTAGAAACAGAAACACATCACCCCAGTGTACTTAGTACAGTTGTGCACACTGCCCTGTCAAGGCTAACCGCAGTAACTCGAAAAAAGTCAAAATTGAGTTATGAGTGAAATTGACCTTGTCAATAAATGTTTTATCTTGTGACCAAGTTTCAGAGGTTAATGTCGCTCAGTTTTGGAGATATGGGGTTTTAAAAACTGCAGTAACTACAAAATCACACTCCTGCAGTAACTTCCAAACAGTGAAAAATGGCTTTAAAGTGTTTTGACTTGCCATCCAAAATGTGTTATAGGTAGATAGATGATAGTACCCAGATTGAACATGTATTAATGAAGTAATCTTTAGGCATACAAAAATATGACATAATTATTTTAATTAACCCCAAAAAGCACTCTGCTGCACGATTTCCTTAAATAATTATACAGGTAATGTACAGGCAAAGTGCAGTAACTTCAAATACAATGTTGTTTTCCCTCCAGCTTTCATAACTTAACCTAGCCATTTTGAAAATGAAATTTAACAGCTGAATATATTGGAATGATGATGATCCAAATAAAATGGCTAGGTTAAGTTATGAAAGCTGGAGGGGAAACAACATTGTATTTGAAGTTACTGCACTTTGCCTGTACATTACCTGTATAATTATTTAAGGAAATCGTGCAGCAGAGTGCAGTATCTACTTTCTTGGGGTTAATTAAAATAATTACGTCATATTTTTGTCTGCCTAAAGATTACTTCATTAATACATGTTAAATCTGGGTACTATCATCTATCTACCTATAACACATTTTGGATGGCAAGTCAAAAAACTGTAAAGCCATTTTTCTCAGTTTCACTGTTTGGAAGTTACTGCGGTCTGCCTTGACAGGGCAGCACAGACAGTCAGCAACCCCCAGAGGGCGATGACGAGGAGCACCTGAGGGTGACGTCAAGTGCTCCAAGCAGTGGGAGGTATTCCCCAAGGGAACACAAACCCCCAGAATATCTGCCAGACTATGTCAGGAAAGGGAGTGACGAGGAGGACAATACACCTACCCCCGTTGAGTACTACTACAGGGTAGTCAGTAGGGTAAACACGACCTTTAAGGAGGCCACATTGTCCCCCGAAGAGGGCAGACATACAGTGGGAGGAAAATGGGTGTATTCAACCAAGTTACCAGAGGGTAGAGCCATATGAAATCCGCGTTCACGGAATCGCGGACGGAATCGCGGAATGAACCAATAAAAATGGAATCAACTGCAAAACGTGGAATATTGCAGAATTTGGCCTAATCTGGACTGAAATTCCGTTTTTGGGTGGAACATTTGGTGCACACGCAACCGGGGAGGCGGACACTAGAGCGGGTTACACACAACACAGCAGTCTCCAAGCGTCTCGCTGCTTCGGTGTTAACATCGTCAAGAAGCTAAGAAATTCCCCAATAAGCCCTCAATTCAGTATCCGAATTACTTTTATGCCTCCGGCGATAAGGTGTTTTGCAAATTCTGTCAACGTTCCGTGGACTGAAGCCACAAAAACACTTGCGACACTATTGTGATTAAATAGCTATAACGTTAGGACATGATAGCTTCTTGCTAAATCTAGTGCACCCATCCATTTGTTTAATGCAAACGATTGTCATTATACACTGCCCTTTATAATCTAAATAAACTTAAATAGCTATGAAACGTTACAGTACATAGGACTATAGATGAAAATGATAGCTTCTTGCTAAATCTGGTGCACTCATCCATTTGTTTAATGCAAACGATTGTCATTATACACTGCCCTTTATAATCTAAATAAACTTAAATAGCTATGAAACGTTACAGTACATAGGACTATATTAGATGGAAATGATAGCTTCTTGCTAAATCTGGTGCACTCATCCATTTGTTTAATGCAAACGATTGTCATTATACACTGTCCTTTATAAACGAATATATTTATAAACTAAACTAAAGGTGCCTAAATTATGCATTACTATATTTCATCACAATATAATAGATATAGCTAGGCTACTGACATTGTCATTGTGATAATGTCAGTAGTAGCTAGCTGTATCTATTGTTTACACTTGAAAAGTATTGTGTAAAATTGAGTTGCAGCACTTAAAAACATTAAATGGACTGTTATATCATATTCAATTGTGGACATGTATTCATTCCCACTCATTAGACACTATTTCTGATGGTCAAATTAGCATAAAAAGCAAAATACAGAATTCTGAAATATTAAAACGGAAAAAACTGAATTTGGGAACAAATAAAATGGAATTTGGAAAATAATAAAAACGGATTTCATATGGCTCTACCAGAGGGCAGACACAGTGGGAGGGAAATGGTTGTATTCGATCCAGGAGGGTATTGTAGACCACGGTAAATACAAAGTATGTGTAGCAGCCTGAATATTCTACTAAGAGTAAGTATTCAGAAGTGCTAACTAACTGTTACTTTCCCTGTGTGTGTATAAAGTGTGATAAACAGTGTTCCTTTGGATAGCTCGCCCAGTCTAATGACGAGGTGAGGTGCTACTCTTCTCCGGCTTCAGTATGGATCACTAACAATAACATTGAAGCACCTTTTCTCCCTTTCTGGAGTGGTCCTAGAGTGGGATCAGTGGTGGTTGCCAGCAGGGGGCGGAGTGGCAGTGGTGGCAGGTGGAGCGGAGGAGAGAGGAAAGCAACAAGGAAGAGGGAGTTACCTGGGGGCGAGAGGACCAGGAAGCTCTTCGGCAGTGGACTTGACCGTGAACAGTCGCAGTCACAGCGGGCGTGTGCTCAAACGAGCCCCGTTGAAGGAGAGCTGTTGAAGAGCCCCGTCGGAACGAGCGACGGGTGATAAGAAGAGAGCCCTGTTGGAACGAGCAACGGGTGATGAGAAGTACTTGCTAGTTGACGTGTTATCCTAGTACCAGCGATAGTGTGTGAGTAAGCGATACAGAACGAAGGACTAACGTCTAGAGTTAACGGGACTAACGTCTATGGTTAACGGGTTATAGTAGTAAGTGTGCGGTGTATTAGCATGCTGCTAACGGCTCCGTCTGACTCCAGTAGACTACCGGGCGCGCGGCGCTGAAGACCGGTGGTATAGTCAGCCACGTTGCGTTAGTAGTACAACCGATATAGCAGGAGGGTGCATCCAGACCCGAAGCTTAGCTGTGTTTAGGGTAGCAACAGTATTAGCAGTTCGCGCGACAGCAGCAAGCAACAGCCAGCAGTGGACGTCCCCCAGACGTTAAATGAGGATGCCTCTTCCCACCAGCAGAGGTCGCCATCACAGCACGCTCCTCCAGCTAACCACTGCCCATGCTGTTCGCCCAGCCCGCTGGCTGTGCTCACGGGATCGCCGATGCCATCTTGTCACCTGGACGAGAGGTGATAAGAGTGGGTCCGCCATCTTGGCTAAGTACGAATGGTACCTCGTGTATCCACATCAACGTCCATTCAAGTGAACGCTAACAACCAGTGTCTAAGGGGTACCCCAAACAATTTAAGCCGGCTTTAGTGTAGGTTTTATTTTGGTAACGTGGGCCCACATTTGCTTGGTGTTCTTTTGGTATTTTATTATTCTTGTTATTTGAATTCCCAATGTTTCTCTACTTTATGCCTGGGTCTCCCCTAGTATAAGCGGGGTGTTATTAATGTATTGAGCACGCGGTGCCTATGGTGGGAATAGTGTTCCCCTACATTATCAGTGAGAGCACCCGGTGCCATGTATGAATAAATCTGAAGTATTATCTGTAACTGACTGCCCAGGCTTCAATATAAAATAGACCTTATTGGGAGCACTGTGTGTGTCTGTTTCTTCCATTTGCTAATCTAACCCCTGGGTAAATACTGTGACTGCATAATTATTTAACCCTTACACCCCATTCACAGAATAGCATTTGAAGGGTCTATACAGGTGGTCAAGGAAGGGTACTGCTTAAAGGGAAGCCCAATAATACTATTGAACTGACAGTCACTGGGTGTGGGAGGGCTGTCGGAGGTACTGGGGGAAGTGAGAGTGTGTGGGGATACTGCTGACCGCCTTGGAAGGCGAGGGAGACCAGAGTACCAGTCCCCAGGTTAGTAAATCCTGGGCCCCATCCACTCCTGCTGCAAGCCCTCCAGAACGACGTTCCGGGCCCAAGACGGGGGTACATATAGGTCCAATTCTATAGTATCCTACTACCCAGTGTCTGTGTACTACTACTCCCACAAGTAGGGATAATCCACCCTTCTACATATGGTTCATAGAAAATGTATTAAATGCTGAAGAAATGAGCCATATGTTTGGTCCCATGTTTAAGTACAGAGGTGGATGAGTTACCAGGTTTAAAATACTGAAATGGATCTTATGTTTAACCCCATGTTTAAGTACAGAGGTGGGTGGTTTACAATGTTAAAGTACAGAGGTGATTCAATGTTTAAATACAAAAGAGGATCTATGTTTAAAATACAGAAGTGGAGGGTTTGATCATCGCTCCAGACCACAAAAGAAAGACCTAGGCAGGTTAAACCATTTTATAGGTATGGACTTCGAACAGTCTGCCAACTGTGTAAAAATATCCGAGATGAGATATGTGGGAAAAGGTCCTGAGATGTTTTTGACTGAAGTAAGAAATGTATAGATAAACTGTGGGTAGCTTCATTCTGTTGGACAACCTGTATATTCGCCCTGACCTATGTTCTGTAGTGAGTAAGAGTGTCATAGTATTTTTGTTGACCCCACAGAGAATCATTGAACTACGTCAAAAATATGTTTTTCGTTATCCCAGAGGTGCTGCAGACGAACAGCTGTGTTTCAGAAAAGACAACAAAGGTTTAAGGGCTTAGAGCCTACAGTGATACTATCAGCCTGTGGAGCTGAGTATATGTTTCTAGCTATGACAATGCAAAATGTGTTTATCTAGAGCAACTGCTAGAAAGTGATGAAGATATGGTTATGAATGTATTGCTTAAAATGCAGTAAGTAATTGAAATGTATCCTCTATACCGAATATGGTGTTTTTGAAGAATGGGTGTTCTGTCAAAACCGTTTAAAATGATGAACATTGTGTATATATGGAGACTGTTGTTTATGAGGACAACCAGGGGACCATTGTGATTACTAGGAACCAAATATGTCAATATAGATGTAAACATGTCATTATAAATAATATCATCTCATCAGGTATGTCATCAGATAAGAAAGAATGACACCGGTTTACTGTCCAATGGACGACAGAGTAATAGATACTATGAGAGAGCCTGTTTCAAATTAAAATTGAAGGGATTTGCAAAGGTCATGTTTAATGTGAAGATATTGTCTGTCATACCCTATGGATGTTTTTGGGATTATATTATTTCCTTTGTTAAAATGTTTTTCCCAGAAGTCAGCCAGTATGCTAATGCAAACCTAAGTGGGAGTGTTGAGATCAGAGGCTCTGTGTAGGATTGTTAGTAACTGTCTAACTGTACATATGGCTGTTTACACTAGTAACTGTTTACCTGCATATATAATTGTCTCCACCAGTGACTGTCTAGTTGCATATTTATCTGTTCCCACTAGAGGGCACTCTAGGCGGAGCCACCCAGGTACTCCACCTTGTGGCGAGTATAAAAGCAAAGGTATACTCCCATTTCGTTCTCTCCCCCAATGTCTCTCAGTGAGAGAAGAACATGTATGTTACTGCTGCTCTTTCCATGTGAATAAAAAGAAACCACGCCAGTTCAGGCTCAAGATAGAAACCATGCCTCTTGACCACATTATTGTCGCCCTATAGCCGAATTCTGTTAACAATTTCCATCATTGCTTGGTCACTCCCCATCATTGTAGTGACCAGGACATTATAGAAATACCATGATACTTTTTCGTAAGGGAGATTTTAACATATAGACCCATGACATCCTTTTGAAGACATGTTTAACAGAAGTCAAACTGCACGATGATAGCCTCTAAACAATCTACCCACTCACTAGCACAGTGCTGAAACACGTCAACGCTGTGTGGTTATTCAGGGATTCATTAGCGTGTGCCATCTAATGGAATGAAAAGATCAGACTTGTGAGATGAAGAAAGAGCTGTAATTCTTCGGTTACTATTTGTGAATTAATAAAGTGGAAAAACAGCTGAGGAAAATAGGGGCTTAAAGAAGCCTAAGGCTGTGATCACATTGGGCGCCTTTTTGAAACGTGCCTGCACCATTTTTCTATTGTTTTCAATGGTTTTATTGCAATAGCCGTGCGTCTCCTACAAACTACACGCCTCATGTTTTTGAAGCCACGCTTTTTCGGGAGCTTTCAGTTGAAAAGGTTTCAACTTTAACCGTGGAGCACACCGACGTCAATGCCACCTTCTTGTCGACCGACCAATCAAATCAACCATGGGGAGGGACTACAAATCTGAGGTATCTGAAGAGAAACCAACAGCAAAACAAACCAATCGATAAGGGAGAAACTAATATTGGCGGTTTCCGACAAACCTTGTTTGTACGAGCAGGTCTTACCACGACCGAGATATGAACAGCAACGCCTGGAGGGCTGTGAGCAGTAATGTATGTAACTTATGTAATGTTAACTGAGGTAGCAACACACAGTACATTTCGCAGAGTACATTTTACTCAAACTGAGTACATTTTTTGAGTCAAATGTACTCAGTTTGAGTAAAATTTACTCTGCGAAATCTGTGCAGTAATGTATATAACGTATGTAACGTTAGCTGAGGTAGCAACAGTAATCAGTGGTAATGTATGTAACTTATCGTTGCCCTCTTAAAATAGTGGCCTAAGTCATAATTTCTCGTTTTTCAGGAAACATAATAAACTGAACCATATAGAATATATTATATTTATTAATAATTTCACACAAAAATGTTATGACAATAGAAGACAATTAACATGAAAATAACGATGTCTATCAATTATGTAACATAAAAGGAATAAATGACTTAGGCCAATTTACGAACATGCCGTTGTGACTTGAGCCATTTTAAACCTGACTTAGGCCAAATTACTTCTTGAGTAAGTGACTTGGGCAAAACGTGTCACTTCTTTTATTCCCATTTCTTTGACAGACAATGGGGAAGGATAAGCCACACTAGCAGGGCACACAGAGACAGAGGGCAGTTTGGCCGTGGTTGGCCCTTTAAATTAAATAAGGAAAACTCAACAGTTACAACTCAAATCACTTATGAGGGCCGACGTTCCACTCTACTGGTTAAAGTTGCTTACGTGTGAGTAGTACGTTCGTTGATAAAGAAAAATACTGTCCACAGCCGCTCCAGTGTAAAACAAAGCTATCCAAATGGTTTATTTCTCTTCCACAGCGAAGTCTTTCTTTACAGAAGTGGTCCTAAAGCTATTTTCCTAAATATTCACGTTAAGGGCGGTCAGGTGGCGTAGCGAAGATTGCGTTCGTCACCAACGCCGGAGAAGCTGGATTCGCCTGTTCGAATCCAGCTCCCGGCGTTGCTATCAGCTTGGCTGGCCGCTCACACTAATACAATTGGCAGTATTAGAGGGTGGGAAAGCTGAAGGGTGGGTCCTGGGGGCGTTGTGGACAGCGACCCCTACAGTTTGGTCGGGGCGCCTGCTCAGCAAGGGTAGGATCTAGGGAGAGATAGTGCGGCCTCCCACACGCTACACTCTCCCCGGTGATAATCTGCGCGGCCAGGCTGGCCTGCCGGCAGGCTGCACATGTGTCGGAGGAAAGCATGTGACAGTCTCCGGTCTCCCGGACCAACAGTAGGGGAAAGTGCGCAACAACCAGGAAGGGTGGGATGGGAGAAAATTCGGGAAAAAGAGGGGAAGAAAGATAATAAAAAAAAAATTAAAAAAATATTCACGTTACTACTACAAGGTAAGAAAACTGTATTTTCACAGTCTCCAAGATCACGCCGACTCGACACATGAAAATTCCTCCACACTGGAAAGCCGTAAATCAACTTGCCGGCTCTTTCCACAGCAAAACTAGGCTTGGCACCTTGGTTGAGAAATGCAGGCTTCAGTCTATGTTGTTTAGTCTATCTTTTGAGTCCTGTTCAGTCCTGTTTCAACAGCCAGTTCGCCTGAATACTTTTGACAACAAATGTTTGTTTCCGCGTCTCTGATTGGCCAGGTCATTTCTGGTCATGTGACATGTACGCCCAATTGTGGGACCGCAAGTGTCTACACTGGTTAAGCTTAGGCGCTCTTTCGAAGTTGGTTATGGTTAGAGTTTGTCTTAGAGCATGGCGATAGAACGCCTACCCTTCTTTCGACGGTTAAGCTTAGGCACTCTTTCGAAGTTGGTTAAGGTTAGAGTTTGTCTTGGAGCATGGCGATAGAACGCCAGGTAGTTTGCATGCTGTTAGACCCGGAAATAGGCGCAGAACTTGCTGTCCCACGATTGGCGCACATGTCACATGACCTGGCCAATCAGAGCGCAAAACTCGCACGCGGAAACAAACATTTGTTGTCGAAAGTATTGTTCTGAGAGAATTGTGGACTATAATATAGTCTTCTTCTTTCTTCTTCTTTTGAATTTCCGGCAGTGTAGACGCATCGTGGTGTATTACTGCCCTCCGCAATTCTTTTGATGGGCTCTTCTTCTTCTTCTTTTCCCGCAGTCTACTGGAACCCGTCATCCCCTACATTGTCCATTGGAGTGCAGCTATTGCTGCTACTTCCTGTCTGAGCCCCCCTTTGCGGGACACTCCTTGCCCCCTGCGATCTTATTCTGGGCTTCTTGGTCCCTCACAGCCCCCTCATCCAATTCCCTAACCACCTTCTCCCATTTCAGACCTTCCATTCCCAAATGTTGAACCGCTATCCTAACAATCATCTTTACCCTATCTGTTCTACCCTTAGCCTCTGCCAGACCATTAACTACCCCTGCCACGAAGGCCACAATACCAAATGTCTCCTCCCTTACCCTCTCTCTATCCTCCTGCTCTACCCTCTCTGCCAAATGCCCTTCTCCAACCCCCTGCACCCTTTCTTGGCTTCCCTGTCCTACCCTGCTAACCGCCTCAGCATACGATAACTTACCCTCCCTTCTCACTCTCCGAACCGCAACCTCCTTCTTCATCACCTCGAGCTCCTTCTTCATCACCTCACATCCCCTAAACGCTACACTATGCTCCCCACCACAACTACAGCACATCGGCTTCACTCCCTCTCCACACTTCCCAGTCATGTTCCCCGCCACACCTAGCACACCTCTGTCCCTTCCTACATGTAATAGCTATATGGCCAAACTCCTGGCACCTATAACACCTAAGAGGATTCTGAACAAATTCCCTAACCCTATACACCATTTGCCCTGCAAACACCTCCCTAGGACCAACCCCACCCTCAAACTCAATCACTACCGTCTCCGTCTCTATCCTAAAACTCTTGACTTGACTTGACTTGACTATCCGCTCCCCTCTTCATCCTTTCTGCACTCTTAACTATGCCATTTTGCCTGTCCTCCCTTAACTCGTCCACCAGCTGCCCTACGTCCATCTCGACCGGCACCCCAGCTATCACCCCCTTACATCTCCTCTTCTCCCCTACTCTCACCACCTGCCGTATACCCACCCCACCAATGCTCCTCATCCTCCTAGCCCTCTCCACCTGCTCCTCACTACCACACCCTACGGCCAGGTTCCCATCCCACAAAACTCTCGCGTACTTTACCTCCCCATATTCCTCGTCAATGAGTTTGGGCAACTCGAGCCTACCTATTTTCCACTCTCCCCCCTCCCCCTCAAGCCTAACCACCATATGAATCACTTTTGCCACATCATTTCCAGCACCCTCGCCTCCTGGCCCACTTGAGCTATCGTCCCTCACTTTCTTCCTCTTCCACCCTCCTCCCCCACTCTCCTCCCCCCTACTCTCCATATCGTCACCGCCCGACCCCTTACCCTGGCTATTCTCACCCCCATCGCTGTTGTTCCTCTCCATCTGTTTCTTCCTCTTCTTCCCCACCTTTTCCCACACCTCTTTCTCATTCCCCTCCCCTCTATCCTCCGTTCTGTCCAGGTCTCTGGTGTCTGCCTCCTCCCACTCTCCATTCCTCATTCTGTCCAGGCTGTCCAGGTCTCTGGTGTCAGTCTTCTTCTTCTTCTTCTTTAGAATTGCCGGCAGTGTAGACGCATCGTGGCGTATTACTGCCCTCCGCAGTTCTTTTGATTGAGCTCTTCTTCTTCTTTTTCTTTCTTCTTTTGAATTTCCCACAGTGTAGATGCAACATGGCGTATTACTGCCCTCCTCAGTTCTTATACTACGCTAGTAGTATGGGTTCCATAGTATGGTCTCTGGTAAATCAACTTTTGATTGTTTACACTCTTCTTCTTCTTCTCATCTTCAAAACACATTACTATCGTCTTTGTCTCCTTCTTCTCTTCTCCTCTTGTCTGTCTCCTTCTTCTCTGCTCTTGTCATACAATATTGTCAACACCCACCAAAAAAAATAAAATCACCCACTCAGGCTCCGAAGCAGACCCAAACACGGAACAAAAAACACCCGACAGCCCACAAGTGCGGCCTCCACCCACAGCCGACACTCCAAAACAGCACCCAACCAGAACAAAGCAAAAACCAATGAACAACAAAACATCTACAAAATGCAAACAAATGCACATCAAACGCTGAACAAAAACCACCCAGAGCACACCCGCCACCAGGCATGAGAAACAACAAGAAGCGACAGATTATTATTAGAAGCGACAAAATCTCTATTATATAGAGACAGGCACGTGCACACATAGACGTGAAGGGGTGCCCGGGCACCTGCCTTTTTCATTTTTCATTAGAAATTGCCCTTTTTATGCCCCTTTTAAAAAAAAAATTACTGTTGCACATATAGATAGACTGCCCTGCCCTTCCAAATGAAAGATGTCATGATAGAATCTAAATATTAGGTAAAGAAAGAGAGATAAATGGCCCTACCCCTCTCCTGGAAGGACCTATTATTTACGCATAGCACGTGGGTAGGTGATGATGAGATGATGTAAACCGCGCGCTGCCAGACGCCTGTATACTTTCCGTAGCCGCATTTCTGGCAGACGCTCTCTGATTGGCCGACGACAGTTTCTACACTGGTTAAGCCTAGCCACTCTTCGAAGTAGGTTCAGGTTAGAGTTTGTCTTAGAGCGTGCCGTGACTGCAAGTTATTTCGACGGTTAAGCTTAGGCACTCTTTCAAAGTTGGTTAAGGTTAGAGTTTGTCTTAGAGCATGGCGATAGAACGCCAGGTAGTTTGCAGTCTGTTCGACGCGGAAATGGGCAAAGAAATCATCACAGTACTTGTGTTGTGTGGTGCTAAGGATTATACACTTTATCAAGCCCTCCTGCCCTGGACGTTTCAACTAAACAGTGTGAGTCTCTCTCTCTCTCTCTCGCTCTCTCTCTTTCTTGCTCTCACTCTCTCAACACAGCGATGTGTCTCCGAGAAATGCGGCTACGGAAAGTATTGACGGTGCTTGCTGAGATGATAATAGCGCTTCAAAACGCGCTGCTGTGTTGTGAACTATAACATTAATTTCTGTATGCATGTGTTTGAATGAGCAAGGGCTGTGGTTGAGTGAGTGAAAACGTCCTGAAAGTTATTTCTATCTTCTATCCGTGGGTCTGTTATGTTTAGTGTGTTTGGGAGCGAGTAGCGGCCACCAGTTCTGCTGGTCGGCATGCCGCCCGCAGCTGTTGGTCTGGAGCGCATATTGTGTTATTAAAGGGACACTATGTAGTTTTGGTGACATCTATCGGTGAAACTGAATGTACCATAGACTTGTATTAACCCCAAAAATCTGGCTTGCGCACTGTGCGCGCTCGCATTGCATTTAATAATTGATGCCCTTTTCTCCTTTTTGGGCACCTGCCTTTCTAAAGTCCTGTGCACGTCCCAGGCACGTGCACACATAAAGGCCAAGGGGTGCCTGAGCACCTGCCTTTTTGAGCCTCATCAAAAAAGTGCCCTTTTTTTATTATTTTTTTATACTGTTACGCATATAGACTGCCCTTCCAACTGAAAAATGTCAGGATAGAATCAAAATATTAGGTAAAGAGAGAGATGCCCCATATTCCATTGCAGTTTGCACGGCCTCCTCAGCGTGCCTCTCCGCGGACCTATATATTTTATGCATAGCGTGGGTGGTGATGATGATGATGATAGAAACCGCTGTGGCGCATACAGTTGAATGCTCGTATTATACTCATTGAGGGACATGAAGAAGTCAAGTCCGATGGGATTTGGGAATCTCAAATACAAATCGGGATTGGAATAAAAAATGCATTTATATTAAACAATACAGAATATACAGCACTTCTTGGGGTCTGTAGGGTAAGCACTTATTCCCTCCCCCCTGAACATTTATGGAGATGTATGGGCCTTTTAAGTCAGTGATAAAAGTGTCTTTCAAGGATAAGTGAGCTCCTGCACTGATTATTATAGTTCAATATTCAATATTTGATCACCAAAACCCCCCAAAAAGCATAAAAAGGGGGCCCCCCGCCCGAAAAGGGCCCTTAAAAATCGCTATATACACACATGTGTAGTGCCCTTTTCAGCCTTTGAGCACCTGCCCCTCTAAAGTCCTGTGCACGTCCCTGGTCCCTGCTTTTGGACATGGACAGACATCATAAAACATAGAGCATCATAATAAAACATAGAGCATCATAATAAAACATAGAGCATCATAATAAAACCATAGATCATCATAATAAAACATATAGCAACCCCATAAAACATTAACCTGTATTTCACTTCTACATATACTATCAAGAGACTGACATTTATGTGACTGTCAAACGTGCATCGTTAATGTCATTTGAAGCCGAGTTGTGCTAAGGATTATACACTTTATCAAGCCCTCCTGCCCTGGACGTTTCAACTAAACAGTGTGAGTCTCTCTCTCTCTCTCTCGCTCTCTCTCTTTCTTGCTCTCACTCTCTCAACACAGCGATGTGTCTCCGAGAAATGCGGCTACGGAAAGTATTGACGGTGCTTGCTGAGATGATAATAGCGCTTCAAAACGCGCTGCTGTGTTGTGAACTATAACATTAATTTCTGTATGCATGTGTTTGAATGAGCGAGGGCTGTGGTTGAGTGAGTGAAAACGTCCTGAAAGTTATTTCTATCTTCTATCCGTGGGTCTGTTATGTTTAGTGTGTTTGGGAGCGAGTAGCGGCCACCAGTTCTGCTGGTCGGCATGCCGCCCGCAGCTGTTGGTCTGGAGCGCATATTGTGTTATTAAAGGGACACTATGTAGTTTTGGTGACATCTATCGGTGAAACTGAATGTACCATAGACTTGTATTAACCCCAAAAATCTGGCTTGCGCACTGTGCGCGCTCGCATTGCATTTAATAATTGATGCCCTTTTCTCCTTTTTGGGCACCTGCCTTTCTAAAGTCCTGTGCACGTCCCAGGCACGTGCACACATAAAGGCCAAGGGGTGCCTGAGCACCTGCCTTTTTGAGCCTCATCAAAAAAGTGCCCTTTTTTTATTATTTTTTTATACTGTTACGCATATAGACTGCCCTTCCAACTGAAAAATGTCAGGATAGAATCAAAATATTAGGTAAAGAGAGAGATGCCCCATATTCCATTGCAGTTTGCACGGCCTCCTCAGCGTGCCTCTCCGCGGACCTATATATTTTATGCATAGCGTGGGTGGTGATGATGATGATGATAGAAACCGCTGTGGCGCATACAGTTGAATGCTCGTATTATACTCATTGAGGGACATGAAGAAGTCAAGTCCGATGGGATTTGGGAATCTCAAATACAAATCGGGATTGGAATAAAAAATGCATTTATATTAAACAATACAGAATATACAGCACTTCTTGGGGTCTGTAGGGTAAGCACTTATTCCCTCCCCCCTGAACATTTATGGAGATGTATGGGCCTTTTAAGTCAGTGATAAAAGTGTCTTTCAAGGATAAGTGAGCTCCTGCACTGATTATTATAGTTCAATATTCAATATTTGATCACCAAAACCCCCCAAAAAGCATAAAAAGGGGGCCCCCCGCCCGAAAAGGGCCCTTAAAAATCGCTATATACACACATGTGTAGTGCCCTTTTCAGCCTTTGAGCACCTGCCCCTCTAAAGTCCTGTGCACGTCCCTGGTCCCTGCTTTTGGACATGGACAGACATCATAAAACATAGAGCATCATAATAAAACATAGAGCATCATAATAAAACATAGAGCATCATAATAAAACCATAGATCATCATAATAAAACATATAGCAACCCCATAAAACATTAACCTGTATTTCACTTCTACATATACTATCAAGAGACTGACATTTATGTGACTGTCAAACGTGCATCGTTAATGTCATTTGAAGCCGAGTTGTGCATTTCAATAAGTACAGCCCATGAAAAACAAAAACAAATTGGGGTTTAAACGTCCATCATGTGGAATGTAATCCGCGTGACTCAACCCATATAATTATGTTGAATAGGCGTCATTTAATGGTCTGCGGCTGCGTTCACTCTGCAATCCTGACGCATCGCTCAGATCAGATTGTTTTTGTTTGTCTGTTTGTCTGATTAATAATACTATCTCATATCTAACATCAGATTCCAGTGTGAACCTGTCCCGCTGCTGAACTGACCCACGTGCACGGATGAACAATAGAAAAGTGTGACAAATGTGAATCTAGAGTGATGTTGATTAAAAACACACTTCTTCAATCAATATCTTATAAATAAATAAATAAATAAATAAATAAATAAATAAATAAATAAATAAATAAATAAATAAATAAATAAATAAATAAATAAATAAATAAATAAATAAATAAATAAATAAATAAATAAATAAATAAATAAATAAATAAATAAATAAATAAATAAATAAATAGATAAATAAATAAATAAATATGAACCTTTGTACTGTCTTTTTACTAGTATGCACTCTGCTACTAAGGAATCTAACTTGCCTATATTATTACGTACTGTGCTAATATGCACTCAAGTCTGTAGCAATCTTACTTACCCTTAGCTGCCAGAGTTGTACCCTTCCTCCTGACTTAAATCAAATCAAATCAAATGTATTTGTATAGCCCGAGATCACATGGAATAGCCCCCATGGGCTGTACAAGCTCTGCTTTTAATACGCTTATTTCATCTAATCTGATCCACAAACATCAGTGTCTGGGTCTATGTGACGCTGTCTGTGAATGGATTTTTTTGCTTTTTAATTTTGAGACCTCAAAGAGTCAGGATTGGAACCAATATGTCTGATGAAATTGTTTTACTGGTTCGCCACAAGGCTGTATTCTTATCCCTTTACTGTTCTCTCTCTGCATGACTGTACTGCTTCCTATATGATAACAATCGTATAGTAAAGTACGCTGATGATACTACTGTCATTGGGCATGTTGTAGCCAATTTAATGATCTTTCTGCAGTTAGTTCATTGAATGAAGGCACTGTGTTATTGTGAAGGTGTTGACCAATTAGCTGGGCAGTGGGCATAGGAGGCGGGGCTCAGGTGTTCTCAGGCACAGCATTATGTAAGTGTTCACAGGTGTGCAGCGGGAGGGAATTGGGTAATTATCACAGGGAAGCCACACAGTTTTTTAACCGTGCGCGTTTGTTTGTTTTCAGTTATTTTTTGTTACTTTTCAGGTTTACTTTGTAGCACTAATCTTTTGTTTAAGTTACAGTTTAAACACAGAGTTTACGTTATGCTTAGTTTTGTCCACTCTGCAAGCAAAAATAAAACTCTTAAAGGGGAACTATCTTATAAATGGCCTTTTTGAGTGTTTAGCATTGTTTCCTAGCTATGTGAACTTATATTAATATGATCTATGTCTCTAATTCTCATATTGGCGCATTCTTCCAATTCTCCTCTCACAATATTCACCCTCACTGAACTGAGTCATCTGAAAATGTGATGATTTGTGATGTCAGAAAGACACCGCTGCATGATAATGGAGAGGTGCAGGATGAGCTGCACACAGTTCTGCTGCCCAGGCTCAAAACGGCTCGAGATCTTGAGGTAGAAAAATGCTGTTTTTGAGGACTTGATTAGAAATACAAAACAATGAATAAAAATTAAAAAAAAATACAGAGGTGTTCCATAGACTCACAGGAATTGTGTAAAAGTGCCCAAATAGTGAAAGAAATAGTAAAATAGTTCCCCTTACACACTCAACGAGAAGACATCATTTATTATCAACAAGCACCACGCGTTGGAAAGAGCTTCGTACCCTATTCCCTCACTGGCATCTTTTTCTTGTTCGGTTGCCCTTACAGGGCATATAAACTCAAATGACGAGTCACTTTACAGATCAGAGGTGCAGAACCTAGTTAGGTGGAGTGAGACCAATAACCCCACCCTGAATGCTTCCAAAATGAAGGAGCTAGTCATCGATTTTAGACGTACAGTTACAGTAGCAAGGTATCCCATCTCCCTATTACCATAAATGGCTCAGAGGTGGAGATGGTGAGCAGTTTTACATTTCTTGAGGTCACTATTTCAAATGACCTGAGCTGGCACTCCAATACCAGCACCATTGTTAAAAAGTCTCAGCAACGTCTTTTCTTTCTTAGGAAACTGAAAGAGTTCAATAATAACAGGGTGATTCTACACAACTTCTATCGCTGTGTGATCGAGAGCGTTCTTACTTCCTCCTGTACTGTATGGTTTGGTAACATTACAGAACAGGAGACGAAATCTCCGAACAGAATTGTGCGTCTCGCACGCAAGACAATCAGGGTTAGTCTGCCAGCTCTAGAAGAGATCTATGGTGCCAGGCTGCTTTCCTGTGCCTCTGGCATTATCCACGACCCCTCTGGTCACCCAGCCGCAGGCCCAGTCCCGGCGGCGTGAATATTAAAGGCAACTAACTTGTGTTCAGCTTTTCTCTGATTGGCCGCGACCCCCCGCCCCCTTTTGCCGCGAACGCGGCAGGCAAGCGGCAGCCGTCCCAAATGAAATCCATCAGTGGAGGAAGCGGCAGCGGTCCCAAATGAAATCCATCAGTGGAGGAAGCGGCAGCGGTCCCAAATGAAATCCATCAGTGGAGGAAGCGGCAGCGGTCCCAAATGAAATCCATCAGTGGAGGCTGCATCAGTGGAGGATGCAGGCTGCTGACTGATTATGAAATGAATGAATGAAGCGCGGAGCATAATGTATAATTGAAGCGCGGAGCATAATGTATAATGTTATTTCGCGGAGCATAATGTATAATGTTATTTCGCGAGGCTGCTGACTGAACTAGAAACTGTAACGTTATTATGTTATTTTGCGTTTTTAACAACCAACTACCAGATTCACTCGTCACTGTACATCACTTCTGAAGTATAAACAAACTATAGGCCTACTGCTGTGACGATTTTGAATATCTTAACATGTATTTACGCCCATAAAATTTTTTAGATGAATGATTGTGGATATAATATAGAAAACACATCATTATGATATTGTCAGATGGCGCAAAATACAATGGTGAGTGAGAAATGTATCTCCAGTGATAAAACCCAGTGCTGCCGCGTCTGCCGCGTCTCTCTCTGCCGCGAAGGGCGTGTGCTAGGGCGGTCACGTGGCCGTGTGGCCAATCAGAGAAACGCTGAACGAAAAGCTGAACACAAGTTGGTTGCCTTTAATATTCACGCGTCCCGGCGCCATGGGCGGGCATTAGGGGGCCCAGCCCGCCCACTGAGTCAGCTGTGCCCACCCTGGTAAAAACTTTTTTTTTTCTTTTTTTTTTTGTCAATCAAAGTCAACTATCCAAATCCTTAGTCGGGGACAGCCCTAGTGGGCACTGATGTCAACAACAACACTACTGAAGCTAGCACGGCACTCTGTGAGAATTCGTTTTCTACCCTCAAGAACGTCTTTACAGAACATCGCCTTAGTATGCTTCATCGACGCAACTAAGGCCAATTTAATTCAGTTGGCATTTGAGAAGGACTTAACAAAAAAGTTCAGGAATGAGTGGAGGGGCAGTGTTTTAAGAAGATTTCACTCTGTCCCCAAACACCGCTTGCCTCTACTTATGATGGTGATGGAGGAATTTTGTTTGCTTTTTTATGCACCTTATTTTTGTCAGTTCAGTTCAGTTTGTCAGTGAATTCAGAAGTGTTGAATAAATGGAGACCTTTCAAAAATATAGAATAGAATAGAATAGAATAGAAATGTATTATCCTGAGGGAAATTTGACACTGCAAATCACTCAACATTAAACATTTAGACAGAACAAGTCATGAATAAGAATAACAAAACAAATGGCCTAAGAATAGAATAAAATGAAATAGAATAAAAATAGAATAAAAGATACAGTAAATAAATACAGTAAAAATATACTGAAGTCTACAGTAGGTGTAATAATGCACAGTGCTGTTTAAAAAGTAAGAGTCCAGGAAGATGGTAACTGTCACTCTGTGCTCAGTGATGCAGTGAAGCACAGTGATGCATTGTAAAGTCTGATGGCTGTCAGAATGAAGGACTTCCTGTGCCGTTCAGTGCTGCATTTAGGTAGTGTGAGCCTATAACATGCTCCTCCTGTCAGCCAAGTCTGTGTATAGTGGGTGGGTGGGGTTTTCCCTGATGGCCTGGAGCTTAGCAAGGTTCCTCCTCTCCGCCACCCTCGCTAGAGTCCAGCTCCACCCCAACCACGCTACTGGCCTTCCTGACCATCTTATCCAGCCTGTTTGTGTCCCCTGCTCTCAGTCCGCTGCCCCAGCAGGTCTGTTATATATATTCGTTCAGTCTGTTTTTGTATATAAGTGAAAGTTCTTAAGATAGAGAGAAATTAGATTTTTCAATTGCCTCTCTGCTGTTTAGTTCAGCACCGTGGGCAGCGCCAAGCAAGCCACAGCGCCGCTGTCCCAGCTGAAACGTATAAAAGGGAACCTGTGTTGAAAAACCATTGTGCCCCCCCGAGAACATTTTATGCCCCCCCACTAATTTGTTTCTGCAGCCTGGTCTGCGCAGGCATCTTTGTCCCCCTCCCGTCGGGCAGACGCTACTGCTCTATCACATGCTCTACCTCTCGGTTTACTAAGAGTTTCTTCCCCAGTGCTGTGCACAGCCTGAATAACTCCAAAGGCTAGATTTGTATATTATCTTATTTTTTATTTGGTGTGTTACTAGTCAGGTTGTGGAAGTGCTGTCTCTGTGTGTCTGTGCATTACGCACTTTGATTATATGCACTTTTACTGTAAATTGTGCCTCTATGCATTATGCACTTTACTATGATATGCACTTTAGGGGATGTTGATCTTGACTTAACCTTAGCATTTTCTTATTGTCCATGTTTTTTTGTACTGTTTCTGCTCTGCTCCTGTATTGGTTTAGTTGTAGACACACAGTGTTGCTCTGTACCTGTATTCCAATGTGGATTCGTCCATACATGGCAAATAAAATCTCTGACTCTCTGACTCTGAGAAGAAACATCACAAAGATCAAAAACAAAAACCACCATAAAATCCAAATATGCAACACTTAAACTAACCTACACTGTAGCACGCAACACTTTGATGAACATTGTTACTCAGCTGATAGAGTTGTACCCTTCCTGATGACTTGTCGTACAGAACTTGTAAGTCGCTTTTGATAAAAGCATCAGCTAAATGACTAAATGAAAGTCACATGACTGTTCAAACTGAAGTCCCATTGCAAAAGATCAGACCTGTATTTTTCAGACACCCCTACAGGACCCTACCGTCTCAACCTTGCAGACACCCCTACAGGACCGTACCACCAGACCGTACCACCAGACAAACACCCCTACAGGACCGTACCATCTCAACCTTGCAGACGTGTCTCTCCCTTGCAAATAAATATGTGAAAGCAATACAGAACACCTGAGAGCCTGACTGCATTATATCCCATTATATTTTGTGTCAGCGGGCCGGGTACCTGAATGTTGTCTTTTCCTTTACATCAATAAAGATATTTCCACCATGAATTAATGACACTTTGACACTTTCCTGGGAGGGGGTGGGGGACCCCGAGATTCCCCGCTTAACCCGGCGGCACGGTGGTGTAGTGGTTAACATTGTCGCCTCACAGCAAGAAGGTCCAGGGTTCGATTCCCGCTTGGGGACCAGGTTTCCGCGATGCCAGGTACCCAGGTGGGGTATCTCCCGGGCCTTTCTGTGTGAAGTTTGCATGTTCTCCCCGTGCTCAAAAGGGTCCCAAGAGAGAAACCCAATGGAAAAACATGCACAACAACAGATCGCTAACGATGTCGCGTCCGTGACGAAGACAGGCAGGAGCACTCGTCTGCCCTCGTCTGCTCCCGGCTGCCCTTGGGGGGAAGGACGACGGAATGGGTTAAGCGCAGAGGAGCGATCCTACAAAAAACGATGCATGCGTGTGTGTTCTGGGCCCCGTTCCCCGTACCTGGCTAACTGAGTTAGCCGGATAATTTCCAGTATAGCCTGACTTAAGCCGGACCTTTCTGTTCCCCGACACTCGATTGTCTAAATCACCATGACAACAGATCAAAAAGTTTGAGCCTGGTCGAGAGCAGGGTTAAGTTCAGTTAGCCGGATGAACCATGGCCACGCCCCCGCAAATAAATGACAGCTCGCTTCCTGAAATGATTCTCACAGTCTAGAGATCCCATTTATACCATTCTGAATTATGTTTCTGTGCTTCGTTTTCCTAGAGGGGGCTTTTGAAATGTATAATAATAGAACTAAATGCTGATAATAAATCATATTCAGCCTATAGATTTACTTTGACCTAAATAAAATAATGCACGTCATATACGGCGCTCGGAGTGCGATACACGCTGCAGGCGCATTGCAAATGTGAATCCCGCTGGGATATTTTTAATGAATGAAACCTATCGGCCGTTTGGCTCTGATTAGTTTCATATATTCTCCGCTGTAGATTTGCTTAACGGAGCGCCCGGATTGTGTTTCATTCAAGCATAAAATTGAAGTGTCTATGCGTGGATTGTGGTTCTTGTGGATTATGAATTACGAGGACTCTGAGGATTGTTGAATTGTATCATCACTCACACGTTATTGTGATATTGTAACTGGGATTAAAATGTCTGATGAGATGCGCTGTTTGACGGATTTGAGAAATTGAATGAGCCGTTGACGTCACATTAATGCATTTGAGAATAAAGAGATAAAACTTCATTCAAAAGAAAAATATTCGAAACACGGGTCTTTGTCCATTGATGGATATACAATGAATATATCCCGCCTGGCACAGTGGTCCAACGGCTAGTGCTCAAACCTGTCAACCCGACGGCCCGAGTTCGAAACCCCGCGCTTCCAATATAATCTTTTTGGAATATAATATTAATGATTATACGCAAAAGTAGCCTAGTTTTAAGTTAAAATATTATAAATCTACATGCATTGAGGATGTCATTCTTTATATAGCTCTAAACGTGCACCAAAGTATTTACATTGCAAAAAGAGGAAAAAGACTAGAAGGAGGGGGATTCGAACACGGGCCATCTGCGTGAAAGTCAAAAGCACAAACCGTCACACCACAGTGCAGATAAGTAAAACATCCACCATACATCAATCAATGGGTAAGAGAGCCGTATCCTTATTCTGTATAACAGTTGAACTAATTATTTTCGCTAGCAAGATCTCATTTGATTATCCATTCCATAAACCTACTGCCAGCAGGCAAGTTTAAAGAAATATAATCTGATTGATTGGGGTAATGAGGGACTTAAAATTAGCCTATAGATTATGCATTTAACTTGTCGGCGAGGCTATTGAGCCGTACTGCAATCTGTTAATAAAGTTTTAAATCAATTAATCAATCAATGCCGTTAGAAAATCAGGGTTTCTGCTCTCGATACTTGCTGGCTTTTCAACTGAAGCGGCCACGCGCACTTATCCTGGGTCTCAAGTCTGGTTCGAGTTAACAAGACTGAATCCACCTTCGAGGAACAGGAAAATCCCGGCTTCAAACATCGGGTTAATTGAATCTGGATAATGGGACTCTTGATCGACTTAGTTGAACCAGGTACGGGGAATAGGGCCCTGGTGTGTGTGCTAAACTAACCGCTGTGTGCCTCTAACATTGAGAGTCGTCTGCATGCCAATTAAAGACCTCTGCGACAGGTCCTGCATTATCATTATTATATTATTATTAACCCTTTCACTGCCACACGACAACGGGTTAACCCATGTAATAATATAATAGAATCATTGGGGGGAAAACTCACAGCAACTTCCACATAATACTGTGTCGCCAAAAAACACCAAAAAACTTGACGCCCCTCAATTTCATGTCTATAATGACGACCCTTATTAATTATACTTACTTATAAAACGAGGACATTTCCATAAAATTCTAGCAGTGTTTGCAGATAAACTGCATGCTTTTTTTTTTTTTTAACATTATAGGTATTTGATTGTAATCCTGTCCTCCTGTCTGAGGCTCTGAGTGCCACCAGACGGTGTAGCGAGACTGCCCTCTAGTGGCAGTAGAAAGAACTGAATGAATGAATGAATGAATGAATGAAAACTTTATTTAACAGATTGCAGAATGGGTACAATACAGTACGGCTTAAGGGGATGCAGACCTGAGAAAGACGTTTGTCTTGTTTCCATCAGGGTCCCCCATTTTCAATTCATAGTGACATTTATGACATACACAACATACATGACATTTATGGCATAGGGACATATAGGTATTTAATACTAAGGAGTGAGTCTCGTGTCCAAGACTCCAAGTAAACAACCTGGATTTTTTTATTAGCAGATTTGTCTTCTAGTAAATGGCAGTGTCCGCTGCTAAATCACATCACCCGGAAGGACGTTTTGATGGGGGTCATCACTTCTCGGGGCCAAGCTTCCAAACTCCTTGTTTATTTTCACCAAAAAAGAAAACGTTTCTAAACGTCCCCCCGGGTGACAGGGTCTAGACACTACCCTGACGAATTGGGGAATCAATCTGAGTTCTGCAGCCTCTGAAGACCCGCAGCTGATTAGCCTTCAGAGGACAATTGCCAATTTCCTTTTTGATAGGCCAATGGACACAGAGTTACAATTTAGATTAGATCCGATTAGATTCAAATGTATTGTCATTATGCAGCACAAGTACAATACAATGAAAAGTAGTTTGGCATCCAAACCAGAGTGCAAATAAGTTAACCAAGTAACAGTAAAGTGCATAACGCTGCTGGCGGGACAAAACCTCATAACTCCAAAAACCCAACTTTTCAGCAGATGAAAAAAACGAACACAGATTTGAGGGTGAATAGTTACGAGGTTTAGACAGATGATTGGTTTAATGCTTTCCCATTGTGTAGACTTTGTAAAACCATACACACATGGAGGATGATCTACTGAGTTGATAAAAATATATATGGAGTTAGGAGGTTTTGTCCCGCCAGCAGCGATAAGTAATATACAATGTACACAGGTGATTAAAGTACATATAAAATATCTAAATTAGTACTACTGAGTATAGTGCTAATCAGATGTAAAAGCCCATTTTAAATCATCATTATATAACTGTTTAACTCAAATAAATATATGGTGGGGGCAGGGCTACACTTTTGTTTATGATTCGATTACGGATCGGGCCTTTAAAATGCCTCAGCATTCGGTTGAACACCCTCACTGGAGTGCCATGCGGTATAAAATATAGAAATTAATACTACTGAGTAATAGTGCTAATCAGATGTATGTACAGAGTTGTAATATTATGTATATATTACAGTGGTGCAGCAGGTACTGTATATCATGCTCACCATAGAAGGCACTGAGCCTCTCCCCACATCGCAAATAAATATGGTACCTGAATGTTGTCTTTTCCTTTACATAAATAAAGACATTTCCACCATGCAGAAAAGGCACAAATTGGTGCATAAAAGTTCACCAGGATGCTGGAAATTAAGTGTTTGACACTTTCACTTTTTTTCCTCAAAGTTGATGGCTGGGAAAAAATATGGCCTGTATGGGTTGTTACTCAGGGGGGTAGAGCAGTTGTCTAGTAATCCGGAGGTTCCCGGTTCGATTGCTGCCCCTCCTTGAGCAAGACACTTAACCCATAACTGCTCCCGATGAGCAGGTTGTCACCTTGCACGGTCGCCTCCGCCGTCGGTGTGTGAATGTGTGAGTGAATGGGTAGAATGTGAGGAACAAAATTGTAAAGCACTTTGGATATGAGCTGTTTACTTTATTTTATTTTGTCTGTATTGTCTTTGTACGGTCTTGTTGTATTGCTGTTGGCAATAAAGTAAAAAAAGATAAAAATAAAAATAAAAGCTGTTATATAAATGCACCATTTACCATTTTATTTATGTTGGTTTTCATACATAACTTCGACAAAACAGACCGCACAGGAAACAGAGAAGTTACTGTTAACACTTTATTTACTTAAATACCACAGAATATTAGTACAGTCATTATTACACATTGTAATTTTTTTTCTTTTCGTATAGGCAGAAAAACTCAATAATTCTGGTCCCTTTTACCCTGCTTCAAGATACACTAGGGGATAGACAGGGCGACGATGGGTTAACATCAGTGCTGTGATCTCGATACAGTGTTAATACGTTCAGGCGGTGTCTTAAGGTTAGGGTCAGTAGTGCCGAGGTTAAGAGTTTACAAGGTTCACGTGTTTCGGGGGCGTTCGGAAGGAGAAAAGCTTAAGGTAACACGAACAACGGTCATGTTCATCGGAGACATCATGTAATACCATCTAAGCGTCTGTTACTTTCAGCTCTGTCGCTGTGGCTCGAGTAACAAGATTCATTGGCACGCGGTCGAGAACACTAATGCCGTCGACGATTTTTGGAATCCGACGACATCAGCCCCTCTGTATCGGACTCTTCCCTATCCGTCACATTCGGTAATAAGACGCAAATCTCGAGTGACATCATCGGTGAGCCGCAGGCGATCTGCCACGACGTTTCACAACATCGTTGGAATTAAAAGATGATGAAAAAACATACAAGGGACTCGTTTATTGTGATGGAATTCAGTGGAAGAATTCGGGGGGAAAGGGATTCAGGGGAAAAATTCAGGCAAAGAATTCAGGGGACAGGAATCAGGGGAAGGATTCAGGGGATAAATTCAGGGGAAAGGGATTCAGGGGAAGGATTCAGGGGATGAATTCAGGGGAAAGGATTCAGGGGATGAATTCAGGGGAAAGGGATTCAGGGGAAAGGATTCAGGGGATGAATTCAGGGGAAGGGGATTCAGGGGAAAGGATTCAGGAAAAGGATTCATGGGATGATTCAGGGGAAAGGGATTCAGGGGATGAATTCAGGGGAAGAATTCAGAAGAAAGGGATTCAGGGGAAAGGGATTCAGGGTATGAATTCAGGAGAAAGGGATTCAGGGGAAAGGGATTCAGGAGAAGGAATCAGGAGAATGATTCAGGGGAAGGAATTCAGGGAAAGCCACTAAAATGTCAACTGTGCAGGAGGACACTTGACGCAGAACAGGCCTCGAAAAAGAGGAGAGTCCGTACGATATTCCTCGCAAAAAAAGAAAGACAATGGTGAGAAATACACATTCAACTCCAAAGACCTTAGAGAGAGAGAGAGAATGGAATACAATTTCCCTCCGAGGGGGGAAACACATACATGAGAGAAAAGAAAACAGTGCAAGGCAAGGCTTTCAGAGAGACATTCACATCTGAACCACATACTAACATCAAACGGACACACTCAAAGACATGCTTCAAGCCACACAGACATACCCAACCGTACGTTAAAACCAATACACAGAACAGTACACCGTACTCGAGACGGGGGCCTTTGTCAGTGCCGGCACGTCCTACAGGCCATACGGGCCCCGAAATGGGGGGGGGGGGGGGGTGGTGCACTCATAGTAAAACATTTTTTAAATATTATATATATAATACTACAAGTGGTTGCTTGCTCTATGTCCGAGAGAAACACTGACAGGTGAAATGAGGCGTCTGCAAAGATGATCGAATGTAGTTTGGGGGTGACAGTGGTTCGGGAGGTAGAGCAGTCGTCTGGTAATCCAGAGGTTCCCGGTTCGATTCCCGCTCCTCCCGGGCAGGGCGTCGAAGTGTCCTTGAGCGAGACACTTAAGTAACCCCTAATTGCTCCCGATGAGCAGGTTTGATTGCTCCGCCGTCTGTGTTTGATTGATTGATTGAAAATTGTATTAACAGATTGCAGAATGGGTACAATACAATACAGTTCAATACACACAATTGGATGCAGACCAGAGAAAGACTTTCGTCTTGTTTACATCAGGGTCCCCCATTTTCAATTCATCATAAAAGACATCTGTGTGGATGTGTGAGTGAACGGGTAAAATGTGAGGAACTAATGTGAAGCGATTTGGATAAAAGCTAAATGCAAAATATAAATGCAGCCATTTACCATGAAATGAGGCGTCTGCAAAGATGATTGAATGTAGTTTGGTGAATACATTTCACCAGTTACAGTGTTTCTCTCGTGGTGATTATAATTTTTTACTACGAGGGGGGCGGGCATTTTCAGGCTCTCGCCTAGGGCCCAACAGACCGACGTGCCGGCCCTGGCCTTTGTGAAGCACGAGGCTAATCGCTCCGAGTAATCGACGGCTATACAACGAGCACGACGACGCTGACGTCACGGGGAGGGGCGTGAAGAAGAAGAAGAAGAAAAAGGCAACAGCTGAATTTCTCAGCCCTTCGGATACAAAAAACGAACGTGGTCACACGGAATAAAGAGACATCATAGTAATCTTGGGCACATAATTCCATCCGTCTCTTTTCTTTCGACGGCCGGGATTTCGCCGGCCGAGTGCCAGCCTCGTCGCTCCATGGCGCTGGCGTGTAATCACACAGCTCCCTTTATGTAGATCAGAGGTACGCGGTTTGGTTTGCAAAACTGCAGTGGTGGAAGAATTACACGGTTCTTTTACTTAAGTAAAAGTAGAAATACCCAGATAAATGAGTATTCTGGCAAAAGTTAAAGTCCTCCATTTAAATTAGACTTAAGTAAAAGTAGAGAGGTATTTGCTATTGAATTGACTTAAGTATCTAAAGTAAAAGTATGTATTCTATGTGATGTTTGTGTATTCCAGTTCAACCCTTGAACCATTGACCTCTAACGGTTAAGTGGTATGTGGTCCAGTCATGCTGCTCTGATTAAAGGTTATGTTAAAGTGGTATGTGGTCCAGTTATGCTGCTCTGATTAAAGGTTATGTTAAAGTGGTATGTGGTCCAGTCATGCTGCTCTGATTAAAGGTCATGTTAAAGTGGTATGTGGTCAAGCCATGCTGCTCTGATTAAAGGTTATGTTAAAGTGGTATGTGGTCCAGTCATGCTGCTCTGATTAAAGGTTATGTTAAAGTGGTATGTGGTCCAGTTATGCTGCTCTGATTAAAGGTTATGTTAAAGTGGTATGCGGTCCAGTCATGCTGCTCTGATTAAAGGTTATGTTAAAGTGGTATGTGGTCCAGTTATGCTGCTCTGATTAAAGGTTATGTTAAAGTGGTATGTGGTCCAGTCATGCTGCTCTGATTACAGGTCATGTTAAAGTGGTATGCGGTCCAGTTATGCTGCTCTGATTAAAGGTTGTGTTAAAGTGATATGTGGTCCAGTTATGCTGCTCTGATCACAGGTCATGTTAAAGTGGTATGCGGTCCAGTTATGCTGCTCTGATTAAAGGTTATGTTAAAGTGGTATGAGGTCCAGTTATGCTGCTCTGATTAAATCCTCTTGAAGCTGTCAGGCTTCAAATGGGAAAGTATATAATCTTCATACATTTTTGCCATGTTTTCTATCTACAATATTGTTCTTCAAAGTAACTAGTAACTGATGGCTTCAGATAAATGTAGTCAGTAAAAAGTACAATATTTCCTTTGAAATGTAGTGGAGTAAACGTATAAAGTTCCCTATAATGAAAATACTCACGTAAAGTACCTCAAGAGTATACTTAAGTACAGTACTTGAGTAAAAATACTTAGTTACTTTCCATCACTGCACAACTGTGTCTTGTGACATTTACGCATGGCGCTGTCTTTTGAGTGCCATGGCAAAAAGTTAAGTAGAACGTCCCTGCCGGCTTTGAGGCTAAACTAAGAGCAGAAACGGATTAAAAGAGCGGGAAACTCTGGAATCGACCGATCTCCAACCCCCGCCCTCTTTTCTCGATCCTCCAATCACAACCGCTGCTTTCCTCGAGGCGACAGTTGGGATTGGAGGAATCGAGGAAAAGAGGGCAGAGCTTACGATAGGTGAAACCATAGGGTTGTAAATTGTAAAGAAAGATAGTCTGCATTTCGACATCTTCATTAGGGAGGCAGATCATGTTGAATATATATATATATCTATATCTATATCTATATCTATCTATATATATATATATATATATATATATATATATATATATATATATATATATATATATATATATATATATATATATATATATATATATATATATATATATATATATCTGTATGCTTTTTTTTTTATTAAGAGCAACTGTCTACTTAAATTCTCCGCTCGCCTCATTTGCGAGATTATTTCACGCTCGGTGGTCATTCCACCACTGTTTCAGAGTAAAACAATCACCCAGACCAAGACATATACGATGTCACGTGGGAGAATGGAGACCATCAGGGGTGCTTCACTATGACATCCATCTTCCCTTCACTCCTTCACTCTGCCATCTTTCTTAAGTGCCGAGACTTTGGGAGGAGTGTTCGAGAGAAAGCACCGCCTCTGGTGCTACTGCAGGGAATGAAAAGACCAGATACCTCTTCCTTCATACGATAGGTCGCATTAAAGACACAGTTAATAACACTTTGCCAGTTCACGGTAGTTTGGCAGGCCGTACAAAGGGCACGGGGGGGGGGGGGGGGGGATAAAAGGTCATCGTCGAAGACCCGGCATCTTTTGTACAACATTTATTCATCGTCTCTCTCCAGTGTAAAATAAATTAAAAACACCTCTCTCGTCCCACACGTCCTCCTCACTGCTCCTTCTCGTGGAGTGACACGCGCACGCGCTTGCGCACGTAGAAGGCGGTGAGGGCGCTGCAGCACGCCGTGAAGATGAACAGCGCCACGGCGTCGTGCGCCAGGTCGCCGTGGAGACGCTCGTAGAGAGGCCGGCGCTCCGTGAAGTCTATGCGCAGCGCCTCGATCTGCACCAGGGTGCAGAGCACCAGGAACACGTGGAAGATCTGGTGGCCCTGGCCGAAGAAGTCGCACCTGCCCGGCAGCCAGCGCTCCGGGTGCGGGCAGGAGAAGAAGTAGGCGCTCACGAGGAAGAAGACCACCTGGTAGCGGTGGTAGGCGACCGCCGGGTCGGCGCACCCCTGCTGGTGGCAGCTGTAGATGCGGTGGAGCACCGGCGAGATGTCCAGGCAGTAGGCCACGCCGGACGGCACCACCTGGAACAGCTTGTGGGCGAACTTGGGCAAGCCGGGGCTGGCGTACTTGCCGTAGCAGCAGCCGAAGCAGGAGAACCAGGCGAAGAAGGCGGCGGCGGGCAGGAAGGCCCCGCGCACCCGGGCGTGCCACGACTCCTCGATGGCGTAGTAGAAGTGCGCCAGGGCGCTGCCGTACTGGTAGACGGCGACGCCAACGTAGTCCAGGAAGTAGAAGGTGTAGTGGGAGAGCTCGGACTTGGCGGACAGCAGGTGGGCGAGGGCGCTGCAGGCCAGGTAGGTGAACGCCGAGAGGAGGACGATGAAGAGGGGCTGGGCGTGGGGGTCGCGCAGGAAGTCCACGGTCTCCGCGATCTCCCGGCACTTCACCAGGATGACGAGCGCGGCCAGCAGGTGGGTCCAGACGTTGAGTGCCTCGTTGTGCCTCTGGAAGAGCGTGAGGAAGTAGTAGCGCCAGCCCTGGTCCGGCTGCCGGTAGCCGGAGATGATGTGCGGCTCGCGGAACACCCAGGGCACGTCAGCCGCCTGGAATAAATGAATGAAAAAGTAAATTTTTTAACATGTATTCTCCACATTCCTCCAAACAAATCACAATATCAAGCTCCGTCATACAGAACAATCATAATGAAAGAGAAATGATAAACAAAAAGTCAAGAGCAATGTAGTCAGTTAGTTGACATGTTCAAAAAAGGAGTAGAGGGAAGCTAAGCGTATTGATCCCTACCACCTTACATTTACATTTTTTCTTCCATTAAATTTCACTCGATATAACATAATTTAGTATAATACATTATATAATATACTTTGACTTATAGTACAAGAAGAAAAAAACTTGAGTCGCTTGACAGCAGTAAGTGCAATACAACACTACATAACACAATATAACATAACTTTGTTTATCCGCATTACTCATTTCTATATTATTTTCTCTAATGTGTATTTTTTAAGCTGCTTTTTAAATCGTGCAATATGTTTACTCATTTTGATGTATTCAGGTAGGTCATTCATCCACAACTTCACTCCACAAACGGATATGCACATGCTTTTCAGCGTGGTGTGTACCATTGGTTGTTTACGATTCCCTCTCCCTCTTAACCCTTTCACTGCCGCACTACCAAAACGGTTAACCCTTTTCACTGCGACAACACGCAGAAGGTCAACCCTTTCACTGCCACAAGACAGCCGGTTAACCCTTTCACTGCCACACGATGACAGAAGGTTAACCCTTACACTAACACACAACCGACGGCAACCGACGGTTGTGTGATAGTAAAAGGGTTAACCTTCTGTCGCGTGGCAGTGAAAGGGTTCATTTATATCTGGCTTTGTATATACAATGAGAGCGGTTTTGAAATCGGCACCTTGACTGTGCAGGGCAGCGTGGGGAAGGCGGACTCCAGCAGCCGGGGGATCTGACGCAGCTGCTGGGCGTTGATGAAGAGCCGGCCTATCTGCTCCATCACCACCGTCGCCATGGCACTAGCTGGTGGGGGGGGGAGGGAGGGAGGGAGGGGGAAAGATCAATCAGTCAGTCGGTCGATGATATCATTGGCCTTGAGTTTCTATCGCCACTAGGTCTTTTTTAGTGTGTGTGTGTGTGTGTGTGTGTGTGTGTGTGTGTGTGTGTGTGTGTGTGTGTGTGTGTGTGTGTGTGTGTGTGTGTGTGTGTGTGTGTGTGTGTGTGTGTGTGTGCGTGCGTGCGTGTGTGTGTGTGTGAATTATTATTACAAAGCTTTGTATGTGAATAATACTACATAAATGGGAAGCACATTTCTGCCCCTGGCTTGAACATAATTGTAGAAGAATCTTCCACACAATTTAACAGAATTAATTATGCAAAAGTGAAGCTCCACAAATGACTGGATGTGACTTGTTTTGTTCTGCCAGCGGCTGAGCGCTGCAGGTACTTCTACTCCAACGGTTATTTCCTGCCAATGACACTCCGCCAAAATAAAAGACATGCCAATGACACTCATACATGGCCCATAAGTGTTGTTTTCTGACCGCCAAAATAAAAGACCTGCCAATGGAAGTCATACATGGCCCATAAGTGTTGTTTTCTGACCGCCAAAATAAAAGACATGCCAATGAAACTCATACATAAGTGTTATTTTCTGACCGCCAAAATAAAAGACCTGCCAATGAAACTCATACATAAGTGTTATTTTCTGACCGCCAAAATAAAAGACCTGCCAATGACATTCATACATGGCCCATAAGTGTTATTTTCTGACCGCCAAAATAAAAGACCTGCCAATGACACTCATACATAGCCCATAAGTGTTATCTTCTGACCGCCAAAATAAAAGACCTGCCAATGAATTTCTCACCGCCAACATGAAAGAAAAAAAAAAAGAAATCGAAAAAGATTATCTTTCTCTTGTACATTAGAAATCTTTTTTTCCCACGGCTTAGAGCGCCTGAATGAGTTGCAATTATAGCCTTCAATTTGTTCGTGTTGGTGGATTGATTGATTGAAAAGTTTATTAACAGATTGCAGAATGGGTACAGTACAGTACAGCTCAATACATACAATTGTTAAGGGGATGCAGACCAGAGAAAGACTTTCGTCTTGTTTACATCAGGGTCCCCCATTTTCAATTCATCATAACATATATGACATACATGACATACAGATAGACAGTACTGCTACATCTATACATTTATGACATATCAGATTTGCAAATACAGTACTGTTTGTGATACAAAAGTGTCCAGAAAAGGAGTGTATATACATTTGGCATAGAAACTGTACATTGGAGGAGGTTGGTTGGGTGGGGTGGGGTTGGGTGGGTTGGGTGAGGGCTGTACATTGGAGGTGGGGGGGGGGGGGGTTGGGAAGGGGACACACACACATTTTACACTGTACATTGGAATATTGACAAAGCCTTACTTGGTCATTTACTGTACAACTAGGTTAGGACATTTGTAGGGGCCAGTTTCGAATTGCAGTCTCACGTAGGTGTTTTTTGAGAGTGTTTTTGAAGGTAGGTAGTGATTCACATTCCTTTACAGCTTTAGGTAGGGCGTTCCACATTGATGTGGCATAATTGCGAAACGTGTTTAGTCCCTTGTTTGAGCCGAATCTGGGTTTTACATGATTTGTGGAGCTCCCTCTGGTGTTGTGATCGTGGTATTCACTGACCTTTGGGAAGTATTTTGACATGTACATGGGTACCTTGGTCGCGTAGTGTATCTTGTAGACCAGGCCCATTGCAAGTTGCTGTACTCTGTCGTCTACTCTAAGCCATCCTAGGTTGTCAAAGTGGGCAGGGGTGAGGTGGGTTCTAGGAGTCAGGTCAAGTAGTAGTCTGACTAGCTTGTTTTGAGATGTTTGTAATTTGTTTTTTAGTGCCTTTGAGGTGCTTTGGTACCATGAGGTGCAAGCATAGTCGTAGTACCCTTGAATGAGTGCTCCTGCTAGAGTCTTCAGGGTATTCTTGTTTACCAGAGAGGAGATCCGGTACAAGAATCGCGTTCGTTGGTTGACTTTTTTTATTACATTGGATGCCATTTTGTCACAGGAAAGATTAGCCTCTAGGATGGAACCCAGGTAGGTAATTTCATCTTTCCTTGTGATAATATTGTCACCCACTGTAACCGAGAAGCCGTCGGTCTTGCTGAGTTTGTTATTTGAACCGAAGAGAATGGACTCTGTTTTGCCCATGTGTAATGATAGTTTGTTGTCGGCGAGCCATATGCAGCATTAACATTCTCTGGTTGACCTCCATACAACTTTGGGAGACCTCATCCTCCAACAAGGGCTTCACTGGGGATCCCAACCAGAGGCAATGAGGCGTTTTGTTTTGTTTTATCAGCTTAAAACATGGACCTGGTTCTGAGTCTACTTTGCCATGTGCTTCGCTCAGTTTATGTATACATTTACATATTCACATTTACATTTTGTCATTTAGCTAACGCTTTTATCCAAAGCGACTTACACGTTTTGTATGACAAGTCAGTAGGAAGAGTACAACTCTATCAGCTGAGTAACTATGTTCATCCAAGTGTTCAGACTTGAGTGCTACATTGTTGGGTGTATGTTAGTATATTAGGAAGAGTGCATGACAGTAAGAAGGTTAATTTTATAAATGTTCTTTTCATTTCATATATTGATTCAAGAAGTGTGTCTTTAATTGACGGCAAAAGATTGGTCAGGATTTGGCTGTCCTAACAGTGGTGGGAAGATTGGTCCACCATAGTGGGGCGAGGACGGAGAATAGGCGGCTTCTCCGTGATGACCCTCCCGGATTATTAGATGTAAGATTAGATGTAAATATTAGATGTAACGTTTTTGGTATTAAGGTCCTAAGATGGACCAATAGCGGTGGTGTATATACCGTATATATATATATATTCTTACTGTATATACATTATCTATCCACATCTGTCTGTACATACCTGCATATAATCCTTTTATATCTGTAGATACTATATCTATATCAAATCAAATTTATTTGTAAGGCCCGACAACACACGTTAATGTCCCCATGGGCCGGACACGTCTTCTTTAAACAAGTCAAGAAGAAACATCACAATGAGTCAAGAACAAAACAAGAACACCATAGAGTCCAAAAGATTTAAAATAAATGCAAAATAAATGCAACACTCCCAGACATACCCCACGCGAAGGTAAGGAAAAACTCACTAAAACCTAGCAATAGGAAAAAATGCACCACAGGCAATGTGGAGGAGAGAAACCTTAGAAGGGCCATTCAAGGGGGGATTTCCCTTCTTAGATGTCGGTGATAGTAGTGTTGCAGTAAAAACAGGCGAACAGTTGGTAGGCATGCACTCATGTGTGTGGTGAAACACAGATAAGTGCATGCGATAGCAACTGAACATTTTGAAAGATTAAAGATAGAGCTGATAGCGGATCTATTTGAGGCAAAGGGGCGGCGCAGAGAGGGTCGCATCCTGTGTACATATCTCTTACCTACTCTTAGGGCCTGCGTCCACTTAGCTCACAAAAACGCTGGCAGTGCGCCGGTAGTACTGGGGGTGAAGCGCTGCAGCGCGAGCCTTTGTCTGAATATGCGCCCAGCGCATCGCTCTGTAAAGTTCAGAAAGTTTCAACTTTAAAACGCTGTGTGCGGCCGCACAAAAAAGGTGAAATGCGTTGAAAAAAGAAGCTGACTGCAGCGCATTTCCTTATAGGCGGCCGTGCGGCCGCATACGCTCCGTCCCCATTGGAATACATTGAAAAAAGACGCTTGCGCCAAGAAATATGAGGCAGGTGGATCCGCGCCCCCCTTACTTGTTACGCTGCTGGTCAGTATGACTCACTACCATAGTGTCTTTATACCTGTATCACTGTTTAATACTACAACTCTATACAATCTGATTAGCACTATTACTCATTAGTACTAATCTATACATTTTATACCCAATTTAATCACCTGTACATTGTATATTACTGTTGCACTTTACTGTTACATTTGCACTCTGGTTGGACGCCAAACTTAATTTCGTTGTACTGTACTTGTTGTGCTGTATGATGACAATACATTTTTGAATCTAATCTAATCTAATCTAATCTAGTGGACCGACCATTCCTGGACTCCTGTAGATGCACTAAAAGGGTACGATGTACCACCAAAATGAAATGTTGTTTATGGTTGTTTACAGTTTGTGCTCGTATAAGGACGTGTATCCATCGTCTCTGTACCAAACCCACCCCACTGGCAGGGGTGTAAAAAGTACCCGGAAATTATACTTGAGTGAAAGTATGGGTACCATCTCAAAATCTTACTCAAGTAAAAGTCTGGGTCGGGATCCACAAAGAATGGATTGCATGGTGCTAACTGCTAATTGCACCCTTACTTACAATTCATTATGAATTGAAAATGGGGGACCCTGATGTAAAAGAAATGTCTGTTGTAAAGCACTTTGAGCGGCAGTTTCTGTATGAAAGGTGCTATACAAATAAAGTATTATTATTATTATTATTATTATTATTATTATTATTATTATTATTATTATTATTATTATTATTATTATTATTATTTGTTATGGCAGTTATTCTTACACATCATCACTGTGGCGTCCGCAATCTATTCACATGTCGCTTGTGTGAAGCGAGGTCTTGCTCAATGAACCTACCCTGAGTAAATAAAGGTTAGGCTACGATTAGATGGCTGTTTGACTGAACTGAATGCTGCAGGTGTGAGCTAAGTGCCACGTGCGCTCCCTGGACAGAAGCTGTGAGGATTCACTTCACAGTGACAGTAACTTTGCAAAAGAATTAGCAAATTTGAAGAATTTACACACTAGTAATTACTACAAACTGGAAGTACCTGAACTACTTTAAGGCTGCCATCCGTCAAGAGGAATAGTTTGGTCGGGTCGAGATACATATGAATATAGAAAAGAAAAGAAAGAAACTGCAATGGAATACAATCAAATAAATATTGAATTTACTGGAAAAACTAAAGTGTATACTTTTCTATTTAATAGCTGCCTGCCAGTCTGACTTGAACCAACACCAAACACCAAATAACAATAACTAGGTTCTTACAATAAAAGTACAAGAATGTAACCTTTTAAAACTGGATTTGCTAACATCCACCTTGCACAATCTTTTAACAAATGTTTTAAACGTGTTTATCTTGAGCTGGCACTTTTTTTCCACCAACTTTACCAAAACAATGGTGTAGAGAGACTCTACGAGCCATAGATGTCAGAGCAGAATCTTTTATTTATAGGGGTGGCATTGGTTCAAGGACTTTAATCAAGAGACAGGAAGTGGTGGGGAAGAAGGAAAGAGGAGGGGGAGGGGGAGGGGGGGTGATGTTAACACATTGGTCGCCAAAAACGGCGTAAATCGTTTTTGGGATCAATATTTCATTTTTTTCGCCATGGCATTCATAATTCATCCAGCCTCCCTCCGGACTGCAGCGGCACCCTGTCTGAGATTGCAACGCCTCAATACCGCCGCCTGGTGGATGGTCGGGCGAGTTACACTCTCGCCAAAACCGGAAGTGGCGATCGGTGCGTCGAGAAAATCCCTCCGGCAGTCATATCTTGTTACGTGGATCCAGAAACTCTAGTGCATTTGTATCGCTTTCTAAATGCAATAATCGATATGATTTCGGCGTTTATTGCGCCATACAAACCGGAAATGGATCTAGGAGATCGGCATCAAATAATTGGGATCTTTTTCCTCCAGTCTCATCGGCGAACGGTAAGAGGACACTAACGTTATTTTCAGCCCGATTGTTTATTAATTTCACTGCAAACCATCTGCTCAACATATCAACCCATACTAAATAAAGCCGTTACTGACGATCAAGGAATTATAAATGTCCCCCCCCCCCCTTTCCTTCACACATAATGAAGCATAATGTATACCGATCATATACATTTGAATTGTTTAATATAGCGTGTATAGGAAAGAAACACCAATCGATAATCTATCATATGCGTCAGGGCCGCGTGAATATTAAAGGCAACCAACTTGTGTTCAGCTTTTCGTTCAGCGTTTCTCTGATTGGCCACACGGCCAATCAATCAATCCACTAGCACACGCCCTTGCGGCAAGAGGGACGCGCGGCAGAAGCGCTGGTCGAACCAGCGGTGTTCTGTTGTGTGACTGTACTAAACTCTTCCACCACATGACCGACATTTGACATACAGTACACCTCCTATCTATGTTGGGATTATGTTTGGTCATGACAAAACAATACAAATCGCTACTGTTAGTAATGCTGCCACCACCCACTTCAATGACAGAGCTCTCATATTTGTGAATGCATAAACTATATCTTAAATTATGGTGATGTGTCTAATATGGCTGTCGCGAAGTAATAATTTAAGATATAGTTTATGCATTCGCAAAATATGAGAGCGCTTGTCATTGAAGGGCTTCCTACAACGGAGGAACGGCCGCTGCTGCTGTTGGAGCTGAACCGAGTCAAGCCGCGGGCGGCGCATGCAAGCCGGGGAAAAAACAACCGCGTCGCCCCGCTGGCTCTTCAGCAAGGAGCCTCCACAGCTCCAGTTAACCTAATTTATACCGTAATGAATCATTAAAAAATATACTGTTAACTGGAATATGTTGTTTCTTTACACATATGTTGGATTATGTAATTGGGTTGTCATGACAAAACAATAAAAATCGCTACTTTACATCAGGGTGAACGCTGTTACACTGCCACCACCCACTTCAATGACAGAGCTCTCATATTTGCGAATGCATAAACTATATCTTAAATTATGGCTATGTGTCTAATATGGCTGTCGCGAAGTCATTGATAAGCGACAGCCATATTAGACACATAGCCATAATTTAAGATATAGTTTATGCATTCGCAAAATATGAGAGCGCTTGTCATTGAAGGGCTTCCTACAACGGAGGAACGGCCGCTGCTGCTGCTGGAGCTGAACCGAGTCAAGCCGCGGGCGGTGCACGCAAGCCGTGGAAAAACAACCGCGTCGCCCCGCTGGCTCTTCAGCAAGGAGCCTCCACAGCTCCAGTTAACCTAATTTATACCGTAATGAATCATTAAAAAATATACCGTTAACTGGAATATGTTGTTTCTTTACACATATGTTGGATTATGTAATTGGGTTGTCATGACAAAACAATAAAAATCGCTACTTTACATCAGGGTGAACGCTGTTACACTGCCACCACCCACTTCAATGACAGAGCTCTCATATTTGCGAATGCATAAACTATATCTTAAATTATGGCTATGTGTCTAATATGGCTGTCGCGAAGTCATTGATAAGCGACAGCCATATTAGACACATAGCCATAATTTAAGATATAGTTTATGCATTCGCAAAATATGAGAGCTCTGTCATTGAAGGGCTTCGTTCTACAACGGAGCACGGTCGCTGCTGCTGGAGCTGGACCGAGTAGAGCCGGCGGCGGTGCACGAAAGCCGGGGAGGCGGGGACAAACCACCGCATCGCCCCGCTGACGTTAAAAACGCGAAATAACATTACAGCTTACATTTCCACACTGATGTACAGTGACACCCAGAGTTTCTAGTTACAGTAGTGACGCGTGAATCGAGATAGTCCTAACACTGTAAAAGTGTTTATTATTAAGAGTCAGACCATAGTCCTAACAGTGTTTATAGTCCTAACACAGTATGGGCTTTGTTTATACATGTACAGTGACGAGTGAATCTACCGTTGGTTGGCTTTGTTTATACATGTACAGTGACGAGTGAATCTACCGTTGGTTGTTAAAAACGCGAAACATAATAATCAGTCAGCAGCGCTCCACTGCTACTGCAGCCCAACACAAGTGCGTTGGAACAGCAGCCCAAAACAACACAAGTTGGTTGCCCGCGCTGCCGCGCTTGCTCCTTGGATTTTATTTGGGACGTGGGACGGCTGCGCTTGCCTGCGCGTGGGGGCGCGGCCAATCAGAGAAAAGCCGAACACAAGTTGGTTGCCTTTAATATTCACGCGTCAGGGCCTATAACTAGCGTTTTTGGAATTACAGCAGAAAAGCTTAAAAACATACTTATATTCTCGAAGGTATTAACACAACAATGTATGAATGAAAAAATATAACGTTCCCACATCCGGAACGATAGATAATCGATGTTGAATGGGCCATAGTAATGTCAATATAGCAATACAATTTTAAAAGTTATAGCCCTGCAAAGAAGGTAAACATCTCCATAGGCTTTCAACGGTGGCAGACTTGGTACAATGATGGGCACAACCCCCGGCGCCCAATGTGTTAACCTGATGCACCACATGGTCTGTTGATCTGACCAATCCTGGTGAGGTAAGAGTGGAGCTTGTTGTACAGCCAAATAACAGCAACTAATTACTACTAGAAAAACGAACTCATTAAAGGGGCATTTCACCAAAAAAAAAAAAAAACTGATTTATTTTGCACATAAGATTTGATTAGATTCAAATGAATTGTCATTATAGAGCGATAAGAGCACATACTGTAAGAGCACATACAGTACTGTGTAATAAGAGCACATACTGTAAATAACCATAAACAATATTTCATTTTGGTGGTACAATACATCTTAACCTTTTAGTGCATGTACAGGAGTCCAGGAATGGTCGGTCCACTAGATTAGATTAGATTAGATTAGATTAGATTCTAACGTATTCGTCATCATACAGCAACGAAATTAGGTTCTGGCGTCTGGCATCCAACCAGAGTGCAAATGTAACAGTAAAGTGCAATAATAATAATATACAATGTGTACAGGTGATTAAACTGGGTATAAAATATATAAATGAGTACTAATGATGAGTAATAGTGCTATCAGATGTATACAGAGTTGTAGTGTTAATATGTACAGTGATACAGGTATAAAGACACTATGGTAGTAAGTCATACTGGTCAGTTTTATACACATTCATTCAGTTTGACAGTTATTGAGAATAAATTAGATTGAATATGGCCACCAGTGATGTAATTGGGGACATTGAATCTGTGTGGTGTGTTAATTACAGCTCAATGAAATGATAAGGTAGCAGTCCCTCCCTATAAGACAAGGTATTGCTATTTTTTCATCTACATCATTTTACGGTGCTGTAATTAAAAGAACATGCCAACATTTTGGGAAATTTATTAGCTTACCGTCTTCTCCAGAGAGAGACAAGAAGATAGATACCAGTTTCCTCTCTGTGCATTCAGTAGAAAGCTATCTGGCTGCACGTTAGCCTAGCTTAGTACAATGAATGGAAGCGGACAGTGCCGGTTAGCCTTCGGGAGAGGTGTTAGTTGGACAATGGCTAGGCTAACCGGCACTTCCATTCATTGTGCTAAGCTAGGCTAACATGTAGCCAGATACAGTAGCTTTCTACTAAACGCACAGAGAGGAAACTGGTATCTATCTCCTTGTCTCTCTCTGGAGAAGGCGATAAGCTAATTTCTAAGTGTTGGCGTGTTCCTTTAACACAAGGATTCAATGTCCCCCCCGATGACATCACTGGTGGCCACATTCAAACTCATTTACTCTCAATAACTGTCAAACTAAATGCAAAACAGTTTAGAGTGTTTGCATGTGTGTGAGATTATAAGCGTAATAAATCAGCATTGTTTTTTGATAAACTGCCCCCTTTTAACTAACTACAAAAACCACTATGCCAATTGGAATGTAGCTGAGCTACTGCAAAATATAGACCAGGCCTTCTAGTTCAATTGCATTTAATGAAACCGTTCCCCTATACTGACACGCCTGGTCTGTATTTTCTTCTTCTTTTTTTTCAATGTTGACTTTGTGACTACAGTAGGGCTGACCCTTATTAGTCGATTAGTCGACTAATCGGTCGAAAGGGGCCGTAGTCGACTAACCAACCTCTTAGTCGAATAGTAAAAAAATAAAAAATTCAAATTAAAGTTTCTTTTTGTTTTTTAGATTTTTTTTTAATCATTCTTTCCAAAAGAAAAGAGGCCTAGAAGCGTGGCTAACGCTAATGGCACGCATACCAGAGGCTAACTGCATACAAAAACAGGCACAGAGGCACTGAAAGAGGATTTCACCCATCTAATGAACACACTAGACTAGACAAATATCAAGATGTATCCATCAGTGGACCAATTGCATGCTTTTGCAGAGGACAAGAAGCCTTCAGTCAACTCCTTCAGACATTAAGCACCCCCCACAGCCCAAATGGAATGATAAAAAAAAATTAAAAAAAATAAATATAATAATAATAATAATAATAATAATAATAATAATAATAATAATAATAATAATAATAATAATAATAATAATAATAATAATAATAATAATAATAATAATAATAATAATAATAATAATAATAATAATAATAATAATAATAATAATAATAATAATTATTATTATTATTATTATTATTATTATTATTATTATTATTATTATTATTATTAAAAAAATATTATACTTGTTTTTTATTTTTTTTGACCAATAGTCGAATAACGGCAAATTTTGGCCAATCATAGTCGACCATCCAAATCCTTAGTCGGGAACAGCCCTAGACTACAGAGAGACTTTTTTCAGACACCTAAAAAGAAATAAGATTTTTAAAAAATAGTGTGTGTGTGTGTGTGTGTGTGTGTGTGTGTGTGTGTGTGTGTGTGTGTGTGTGTGTGTGTGTGTGTGTGTGTGTGTGTGTGTGTGTGTGTGTGTGTGTGTGTGTGTGTGTGTGTGTGTGTGTGTGTGTGTGTGTGTGTGTGTGTGTGTGTGTGTGTGTGCGCGTGTGTGTGTGTGTATGTATGTGGGGCACCGACCTAAAAATGTCACTACTGCCCAGCTGAAAAAAGTCTCTCTGTAGTCACACACACACACACACACTAGTGTTGTCACAATAAATAAACAATGGAACTTCCTTATTTTTTAAAAATCTTATTTCTTTTTATGAATAATTAAATATCGATATTGCGGGAAATTAGTATTGAAACTGTTTTAACTATTCAGAATCGATAAGTATCGAAAAATCGATATTTTTGACAACACACACACACATACGCACACACACATACGCACACACACATACACACACAGACACATACACACACACACACACACACACACACACACACACACACACACACACATACACACACACACACATACATACAAACAAAACAACCCAAATCTGTCCAATAGTGTTTGGTTGTTTTCAACCCGCCGTGTTAGTGTGCAGCTGTGTTAGGCTAACACCAATGTTTAACCCTTTCACTACCACACTACAGAAGGTTAACCCTTTCACTACCACACTACAGAAGGTTAACCTTTCACTACCACACTACAGAAGGTTAACCCTTTCACTACCACACTACAGAAGGTTAACCCTTTCACTACCACACTACATATGGTTAACCTTTCACTACCACACTACAGAAGGTTAACCCTTTCACTAACACACTACAGAAGGTTAACCCTTTTACTACCACACTACAGAAGGACGGTTAACCTTTCACTACCACACTACAGAAGGTTAACCTTTCACAACTACACTACAGAAGGTTAACCTTTCACTACCACACTACAGAAGGTTAACCCTTTCACTACCACACTACAGAAGGTTAACCTTTCACAACTACACTACAGAAGGTTAACCTTTCACTACCACACTACAGAAGGTTAACCCTTTCACTACCACACTACAGAAGGTTAACCTTTCACTACCACACTACAGAAGGTTAACCCTTTCACTACCACACTACAGAAGGTTAACCCTTTCACTACCACACTACAGAAGGTTAACCTTTCACTACCACACTAGAGAAGGTTAACCTTTCACTACCACACTAGAGAAGGTTAACCTTTCACTACCACACTACAGAAGGTTAACCTTTCACTACCACACTACAGAAGGTTAACCTTTCACTACCACACTACAGAAGGTTAACCTTTCACTACCACACTACACCGTCTGTGAAAGGGTTAACCTTCTGTATTGTCACAGTGAAAGGGTTAACCTTCTGTATTGTGACAGTGAAAGGGTTAAGCCTTTGGTAGTGTGGCAGTGAAAGGTTAACTAACGGTAAACCTGCCGTGTCTGGGGTGATGCACCGCGACTGTTTGACACTGTGATTGTTGTTTCGTCGTATATTCTGTTTTGTATAGTATTGTTGTGATATATTATGTTTCTTTTTTTATTACCTGTGTGAACCAGCACCTTAAGTTCGAGTCCCTAATCTTGTTATATGACATTGTATAATGACAATAAAGTATATTCTATTCTACAATGACAATTAAGTCGTCATTATGTCTTGGAAAAAAGTAAGCATCCTCTTCACGTATAGGGAGGTGTAGTGGTTACTTCCTGGTCTACAGGGAGGTGTAGTGGTGACGTCATTGGTGTTTCCCGTGCGGTCCACCCTCCTTGAAATTGCCATGTATTTCCAATGGACCCATTTCTAAATCGTCTCGTTTAAAACAAATAAAGCATGAACATTGGCACGGTGTATCCTTCTGTGTGTATTCATCCACAATCTATAGCTCAACATGAGACAATTAATCGTGAAGGTAGCAAAATAACAACGTTTATGTTTTCGTTCACTGAGGAACTACACTCCCTTTGGCACTGCCGACTGACTGACGTCACCACAGCGTAGACTCCTGGCTGTATTAGGTAAGTGTAGTTCTTTTTTAACGACAAATTAAAAACCTTATAACTCACTTTATTTCAACAGAAAATGCTTAAACAATAATGTTAGCGATAGAAGGGAACTCATTTTGTGCAAAAATTTAAAGCTTGCCAATGTTCATGAGGCAGAATTATTACAATAGCCGATAATACATGGGTGTTTCCCCAATGATAAATCCCTGTACAGGTGGACCGCGCGGGAAACTAAAGTGAGGTCAGACTACACCTCCCGATTGCATTGACACTAACATCCATCAACCTTCCCACTGGTTTATTAACCCAGACTATCCCTCTATATGTTACATTGCATACAGTAGGTCTCTCTGGGAGACCAGCAGCATACAGTGATTTTATTTTATTTTATTGATGGATTAAAAACACACAACAAGGATCCAAAGGATAAGAGAAAGAGTAAGACCCTTATCTCCGTCATGGTCCCAGGGCTGTTAGGCCACAACAAAAAACACGACAATGACACAAAACACATATATTTAAAACATTAGACGTCTAACCTATAGCTAAAACTTCATATCACACAATAACAAGTAAAAACTGATTGGAGACCCATTCAAAGTATATATAGTAGGGGGCTATTCCTCTATATTCTGTCCATTAGCCACTTCCTGACGCTTCTCTTGAAGCTGTGGAGGCTTGAGCTCTGCTTGATGGGGATAGACAGCTTGTTCCAGCAGTAGGTCTCTCTGGGAGAACAGCAGGTTATAGGGTCTCTCTGGGAGAACAGCAGGGGGTAGGGTCTCTCTGGGAGAACAGCAGGGGGCAGGGTCTCTCTGGGAGAACAGCAGGTTATAGGGTCTCTCTGGGAGAACAGCAGGGGGTAGGGTCTCTCTGGGAGAACAGCAGGTTATAGGGTCTCTCTGGGAGAACAGCAGGGGGTAGGGTCTCTCTGGGAGAACAGCAGGGGGTAGGGTCTCTCTGGGAGAACAGCAGGTTATAGGGTCTCTCTGGGAGAACAGCAGGGGGTAGGGTCTCTCTGGGAGAACAGCAGGGGGTAGGGTCTCTCTGGGAGAACAGCAGGGGGTAGGGTCTCTCTGGGAGAACAGCAGGTTATAGGGTCTCTCTGGGAGAACAGCAGGGGGTAGGGTCTCTCTGGGAGAACAGCAGGTTATAGGGTCTCTCTGGGAGAACAGCAGGGGGTAGGGTCTCTCTGGGAGAACAGCAGGGGGTAGGGTCTCTCTGGGAGAACAGCAGGTTATAGGGTCTCTCTGGGAGAACAGCAGGGGGCAGGGTCTCTCTGGGAGAACAGCAGGGGGTAGGGTCTCTCTGGGAGAACAGCAGGGGGTAGGGTCTCTCTGGGAGAACAGCAGGGGGTAGGGTCTCTCTGGGAGAACAGCAGGGGGTAGGGTCTCTCTGGGAGAACAGCAGGTTATAGGGTCTCTCTGGGAGAACAGCAGGTTATAGGGTCTCTCTGGGAGAACAGCAGGGGGTAGGGTCTCTCTGGGAGAACAGCAGGGGGTAGGGTCTCTCTGGGAGAACAGCAGGTTATAGGGTCTCTCTGGGAGAACAGCAGGGGGTAGGGTCTCTCTGGGAGAACAGCAGGTTATAGGGTCTCTCTGGGAGAACAGCAGGTTATAGGGTCTCTCTGGGAGAACAGCAGGGGGTAGGGTCTCTCTGGGAGAACAGCAGGGGGTAGGGTCTCTCTGGGAGAACAGCAGGTTATAGGGTCTCTCTGGGAGAACAGCAGGGGGTAGGGTCTCTCTGGGAGAACAGCAGGGGGTAGGGTCTCTCTGGGAGAACAGCAGGGGGTAGGGTCTCTCTGGGAGAACAGCAGGTTATAGGGTCTCTCTGGGAGAACAGCAGGGGGTAGGGTCTCTCTGGGAGAACAGCAGGTTATAGGGTCTCTCTGGGAGAACAGCAGGGGGTAGGGTCTCTCTGGGAGAACAGCAGGGGGTAGGGTCTCTCTGGGAGAACAGCAGGTTATAGGGTCTCTCTGGGAGAACAGCAGGGGGCAGGGTCTCTCTGGGAGAACAGCAGGGGGTAGGGTCTCTCTGGGAGAACAGCAGGGGGTAGGGTCTCTCTGGGAGAACAGCAGGGGGTAGGGTCTCTCTGGGAGAACAGCAGGGGGTAGGGTCTCTCTGGGAGAACAGCAGGGGGTAGGGTCTCTCTGGGAGAACAGCAGGTTATAGGGTCTCTCTGGGAGAACAGCAGGGGGTAGGGTCTCTCTGGGAGAACAGCAGGTTATAGGGTCTCTCTGGGAGAACAGCAGGGGGCAGGGTCTCTCTGGGAGAACAGCAGGGGGTAGGGTCTCTCTGGGAGAACAGCAGGTTATAGGGTCTCTCTGGGAGAACAGCAGGGGGTAGGGTCTCTCTGGGAGAACAGCAGGGGGTAGGGTCTCTCTGGGAGAACAGCAGGGGGTAGGGTCTCTCTGGGAGAACAGCAGGGGGTAGGGTCTCTCTGGGAGAACAGCAGGTTATAGGGTCTCTCTGGGAGAACAGCAGGGGGGTAGGGTCTCTCTGGGAGAACAGCAGGGGGCAGGGTCTCTCTGGGAGAACAGCAGGGGGTAGGGTCTCTCTGGGAGAACAGCAGGGGGTAGGGTCTCTCTGGGAGAACAGCAGGGGGTAGGGTCTCTCTGGGAGAACAGCAGGTTATAGGGTCTCTCTGGGAGAACAGCAGGGGGGTAGGGTCTCTCTGGGAGAACAGCAGGGGGCAGGGTCTCTCTGGGAGAACAGCAGGGGGTAGGGTCTCTCTGGGAGAACAGCAGGGGGTAGGGTCTCTCTGGGAGAACAGCAGGGGGTAGGGTCTCTCTGGGAGAACAGCAGGGGGTAGGGTCTCTCTGGGAGAACAGCAGGGGGTAGGGTCTCTCTGGGAGAACAGCAGGTTATAGGGTCTCTCTGGGAGAACAGCAGGGGGCAGGGTCTCTCTGGGAGAACAGCAGGTTATAGGGTCTCTCTGGGAGAACAGCAGGGGGTAGGGTCTCTCTGGGAGAACAGCAGGTTATAGGGTCTCTCTGGGAGAACAGCAGGGGGTAGGGTCTCTCTGGGAGAACAGCAGGGGGTAGGGTCTCTCTGGGAGAACAGCAGGTTATAGGGTCTCTCTGGGAGAACAGCAGGTTATAGGGTCTCTCTGGGAGAACAGCAGGGGGTAGGGTCTCTCTGGGAGAACAGCAGGTTATAGGGTCTCTCTGGGAGAACAGCAGGTTATAGGGTCTCTCTGGGAGAACAGCAGGTTATAGGGTCTCTCTGGGAGAACAGCAGGTTATAGGGTCTCTCTGGGAGAACAGCAGGGGGTAGGGTCTCTCTGGGAGAACAGCAGGTTATAGGGTCTCTCTGGGAGAACAGCAGGGGGCAGGGTCTCTCTGGGAGAACAGCAGGTTATAGGGTCTCTCTGGGAGAACAGCAGGGGGTAGGGTCTCTCTGGGAGAACAGCAGGTTATAGGGTCTCTCTGGGAGAACAGCAGGGGGTAGGGTCTCTCTGGGAGAACAGCAGGGGGTAGGGTCTCTCTGGGAGAACAGCAGGTTATAGGGTCTCTCTGGGAGAACAGCAGGGGGTAGGGTCTCTCTGGGAGAACAGCAGGTTATAGGGTCTCTCTGGGAGAACAGCAGGGGGTAGGGTCTCTCTGGGAGAACAGCAGGTTATAGGGTCTCTCTGGGAGAACAGCAGGGGGTAGGGTCTCTCTGGGAGAACAGCAGGGGGTAGGGTCTCTCTGGGAGAACAGCAGGTTATAGGGTCTCTCTGGGAGAACAGCAGGTTATAGGGTCTCTCTGGGAGAACAGCAGGGGGTAGGGTCTCTCTGGGAGAACAGCAGGTTATAGGGTATCTCTGGGAGAACAGCAGGTTATAGGGTCTCTCTGGGAGAACAGCAGGTTATAGGGTCTCTCTGGGAGAACAGCAGGTTATAGGGTCTCTCTGGGAGAACAGCAGGGGGTAGGGTCTCTCTGGGAGAACAGCAGGTTATAGGGTCTCTCTGGGAGAACAGCAGGGGGCAGGGTCTCTCTGGGAGAACAGCAGGGGGTAGGGTCTCTCTGGGAGAACAGCAGGTTATAGGGTCTCTCTGGGAGAACAGCAGGTTATAGGGTCTCTCTGGGAGAACAGCAGGGGGTAGGGTCTCTCTGGGAGAACAGCAGGTTATAGGGTCTCTCTGGGAGAACAGCAGGGGGTAGGGTCTCTCTGGGAGAACAGCAGGGGGGTAGGGTCTCTCTGGGAGAACAGCAGGGGGTAGGGTCTCTCTGGGAGAACAGCAGGGGGTAGGGTCTCTCTGGGAGAACAGCAGGGGGTAGGGTCTCTCTCTCGCCCGCGGGGGGAAAGGCGTGGAACAGCGGATAGGAAGAGATTACGTAACATAACCTCATCCAGCGTGGTGGTCCCACCCTCGTTTTGCCTACACTGGGTCGCGACGAGCCTTTAAAATATTTATCACGTAAAGAATTGTTCGCCTATAATATATTATAGCCGTGCCGTGTAACGGGCCTGGTCCCGTATACTAGTACCGGTAGATAAACGTGGCCTATATATAGAGAATAATGTCCACACACTGTATAAATGTAAGAGCCGTACAGGCATCCTCTTGTGATCGGCATTCCCATTCAAATTAGAGTCCAATAATCGATTTTTTTTTCTTTTTTGGTTTCGGCAAATATTTTGATCTCGAACGACACCCTATAGGATATTAGTAGTAGTAGTATCACACACAACTAGATTTGGAAAACATTATTAATATGACATCAAGGGAGAGGTGTCAGGATTTGCGTCCAGAGAGCCCATATTATAGCCCATCTATTTACATGCTAGTAGTATTATTATTGTTATTGTTATTGTTATTAAAAAACGAAACGGACCTACCTGTAGACGGTACGATCAGTCCAACACCCTCGATTTCTTCGAGTCTGCCGAATTATGAAAAAGAACACATCAAACATCGCATTTCTATAACGAATAAAAAAGGCCTACAGAGAAATGATGATTCTCGTGCGGGAGGAGCGACTGTCGGCTCTCGCCAGACCGCTGTAGGAAGGGGGGCCTTTTGACGAGCAGCTCCTCCAGCCAATCGGCGCACGCTGTACTGCTCTTTTCCGTGTCTTTGACAGGCGGTTTTAGCCAATAGCTAGCTCTCTAACCCCCGGACTGGCCAACCGATTCAGGCACAGAATGATAGAAGCTGCAGCATGGCACCAGTGTCAGGGTGTTTAAAGGCCCTATCCGTAATAGAATCGTAAAAAAAAAAAGTGTATTCCCAATCCCACCACATGTTTATTTTAGTTAAACAGTTGTATTATGATTTACAATGGCCTTTTACATCTGATTAGCACTATAACTCAGTAGTATTTGATTGAAAACTTTATTAACAGATTGCAGAATGGGTACAAACAATACAGTACAGCTCAATAGATACTAACAGCTGCTAAGAGGATGAAGACCAGAAAAATACTTTCGTCTTGTTTACATCAGGGTCTATCTGCATGTCATGTATGTTATGATGAAGTAAACAAGACGAAAGTCTTTCTCTGGTCTGCATCCCCTTAACAATTGTATGTATTGAGCTGTACTGTACTGTACCCATTCTGCAATCTGTTAATAAACTTTTCAATCAATCAATCAAAGTCCTCCATTTTCAATTCATCAAGACATTTTTGACATACAACTTAAGACATACAAATATACGGAACTGTGTAAGAAAAAGAGATCATAATCAGTGATGCCAGTAACTAGTTACTCTAATCTGATAACTTTTTTCAGTAAATAGTCATCCAATTTGTTACTTTTTACAATCCAATCCAATCCAACTTTATTTATAAAGCGCTTTAACAGCCACAGGGGCACAAAGTGCTGTACAGAGGGGGCATATTAAAAACTATTAGCAGCACTAAAAATAGATAAAAAAAAACAAGAGTACCAAAACAGAGATAAAAAACATTAGGTAAATATAGGCAGCAATACAAGTTTAAATAGATCAGAGTACTTAAAAAAAAATATTTAAAAGCAAAGGACACAGTAACAAAACGATACAACAACAACACAGTAAGTAAGTGAGATGTGGTCGTATTTACGAGTGCCAGTTAAAAGACGAGCAGCGGCGTTCTGCACCATCTGAAGGCGAGCCACTGAGGATCCACTCACCCCTATATAAAGTGCATTGCAGTAATCCAGCCTGGTAGTCACAAATGCATGGATTACTGCTTCAAAATGCTGGGCGTGTAGGATGGGCTTAATTTTGGCCAGCTGCCTCAACTGGAAAAAACTCGTTTTAACCACGGCCTTGATCTGGCTGTCAAATTTAAGGTCTGGGTCGATCTTTACACCTAGGTTCTTTACTATTGGTTTGACATGTTGTGCCAGCGAACCCAGATCTAGCAGTGAGGTCACAGCGGGGCCACCAAAAACCATGACCTCCGTCTTTTTGTCATTAAAATTTAAAAAATGTAATGTCATCGAGGCATTTGGTCAGCGGGTCTATGGAAAAAGAGCCAGACTTTTTTAGTGGCATATAGATCAAATCAAATCAAATCAAATCGATTTATAAGGCCCGACAACACACGTTAATGTCCCCATGGGCCGCACAGGTCTTCTTTAAACAAGTCAAGAAGAAAACATAACAATAAGTCAAGAACAGAACAAGAACACCATAAGGTCCAAACATTTTTAGATGAATGCAAATAAATGAAAGAATGCAAGCACTCCCAGACATACCCCACGCTAAGGTAAGGAAAAACTCACTAAAACCTAACAATAGGGAAAAAAGCTCCACAGGCAGTGTGGAGGAGAGAAACCTTAGAAGGGCCATTCAAGGGGGGATCTCCCTTCTTAGATGTTGGTGATAGTAGTGTTGCAGACGGACAGTTGGTAAGCATGCACTCAAGTGTGTAGTGAAACACAGATGAGTGCATGCAATAGCAACTGAACATTTTGAAAGATTAAAGATAGAGCTGATAGCGACTGTCATCAGATCTGGCTGTCATCAGCGTAGCAGTGAAAAGGAATGCCAGTAATCTGATTACAGTTACTTTTCCAAGTGGCTGTGCGTTACTATTTAGTCACTATCTCATAATGCTGATGATAGAGCGCCAGGGGTACGGTCAGCTAGACCGGAGATGGGACGTGCGCTCGCACACACACACACACAGCCACACACACACATGTTTACGTTTATAGCCGATTTTAGAATGGCTTTAGCATGAAGTGAAGTTAAAAAAAAAACATTCTTATTGTCATTCTTATGTTGTGGCAGCAGCAGGGAGGACGACGACGACTTCGTAACCTAGTTACTTTCAAAGTAACTAAGTTACTTTGATAATCAAGTAATCAGTCAAGTAACTAGATTACTTTTTAAAGGAGTAATCAGTAATCAGATACATTTTACAAGTAATCTGTGGCATCACTGATCATAATATATACATCCGAAGGGGAAGAAACTGTACATTGGAGGGGGTTTGGGGCGGGTGGGGGATTTTGACATTTACCGGGCCAGTTTCTAATTGCAGCCACTCGTAGGTGCTCTTTGAGAGCGGTTTTGAAGGAGGGTAGGGATTCATATTCCTTTACAGCTGTGGGTAGGGCGTTCCACATTATCGTGGCATAATTGCGAAACGTGTTTAGTCCCTTGTTTGAGCCGAATCTGGGTTTAACATGATTTGTGGAACTCCCTCTGGTGTTGTGATCGTGGACTTCACTGACCTTTAGAAAGTATTTCGACATGTACATGGGTACCTTAGTCGTGTAGTGTATCTTGAAGATCAGGCCCATTGCAAGTTTCTGTACTCTGTCATCTACCCTAAGCCAGGGGTTCCCAAAGCCGCCGCGGGGGGGGTCGCCAGATGATTAAAAAAAATCAAAAAATATGTCAAAAAAAATCAAAATTAAAAAAAAAGATTATGCAGTCAGGCCACTGAACTTAGAAGCAGGCCAGGCCAGTGTTTCTAGTTGCACCAGCACAACAGTTAGATAACCTAGGTGGGGAACAACCAGGATATCACTGCAACTCACACAAGTTGGAGAACTATCTCTCTCTCTCTCTCTCTCTTGCTCTCACACACACACAAAGGGAGCAGCATGTGATTGGTAGAGGCGGGACCCTTACAAAAAACTGCTAATCATTGACACATGCTAGCCTGTAATAATCCCCCCCCAGAAAAATCTACTTTGCATTTGATATATTGCAAATATATGCCATCACCAGGGCTTGACATTGGCACCTGCCCACCTGCCAGATGCGGGTAGAATTCCCCTGTGGCGTGTACCTCTGTCATTCTACCCGCCACAGTGGCTAGTGGTCTGTCTGTCTGTGTGTATGTGTGTGTGTTTATGTGTGTGTGTTTAGCGTCTTTTTCTCCCTGGCCATGTGCATTCTAAAAAAAATTAAATCTCTGCCTTTGATTGGCTATATCACGTTCATTATGCAAAGACCAGCCCTGATCTGCCACTGATTGGCTGAATGACGGAATAAACAAAAAAAAAACTGAAACCTCTCTTCAAAGTTATTTTCACACTGAGTCGCGTTGTCGCCAATACACATAATCAATACACATAATCAAGCTGGCGGGCTCGTTGAACACAGCTGCCTACAACCATCCTTACAGTACTGGCAAGTATTTTCATATCTTAACCAGCGTTGCAACTTGCAAGACGCTTATAATTAAACGTTCCAACGGCGACATTGTTCATCATTTGATTCAACCTAGAACCTACGTGTGCGCTCTCCCCCCCCCCCCCCCCCCCCTCTCTCTCTCTCTCTCTCTCTCTCTCTCTCTCTCTCTCTCTCTCTCTCTCTCTCTCTCCCTCTCTCTCTGTCTCTCTCTCTCTCTCTCTCTCTCTCTCTCTCTGATTGATTGATTGAATGAAAACTTTATTAACAGATTGCAGAATGGGTACAGTACAGCTCAATACATACAATTGTTAAGGGGATGCAGACCAGAGAAAGACTTTCGTCTTGTTTACATCAGGGTCCCCCATTTTCAATTCATCATAACATATATGACATACATGACATACAGATAGACAGTACTGCTACATCTATACATTTATGACATACCAGATTTGCAAATACAGTACTGTTTGTGATACAAAAAGTGTCCAGAAAAGAGTGTATATACATTTGACATAGAAACTGTACGTTGGAGGTAGGGATGTCCGATATTATCGGCCGATATCGGCATTAATTTTTATTTTAATTTTTTTTATAACCTTTATTTACCCAGGCAAGCAAGTAAGAACAAATTCAGATTTTATTTATTGTCAAAAGTATGCATAATGTTGTGTTAATTCCACAACAAGAGATATGTAATGTTAATTACCTGAAATTATTCCGTTTTTTGGGGGGGGAAACCCTGCATATATCGGTATCGGAAATTAAGCGTTGGACAATATCGGTATATCGGTATCGGTAAAAAAAACAATATCGAGCATCCCTAGTTGGAGGAGGTCTCTCATTCATCACAGTGGTGAAAAAGCTTAGTCTGGAGCCCATTTTCACATGACCATTTTAATAATCACATTATTACCATTGTTGGGTTATGATCGGCGTGTGTGGGGATTTTTGGCTGGTGAAAAGCCGAGTGGCTAGTGACTTTGGAAAACCACTAGCCACAGTGGCTAGTGAGCCAAAAAGTTAGGTGTTATGATCAGGGCTGAAGTTGAATAAAAGATTGTATTTTTTATCAATTACAAAAAAACTGAAAATCCATAAAAATCTGTGTTGTTGCTAATCATACATATGCTAGCCTGTTTTTCAACAATAATTTGTGATGCCATCACAAACACTGGCATTTAAAGGGTACAAATTAAAAAAATCCTGCACCAGAATGCAGGAAATTAAGTCTTTGTAACAAAGAATGTCCTGGTGGGGGACCCCCAGACCCCCTGCTTAAAAAGTGGCCTGACTGGGGCTATATTTTGCACTATATTTCCTGGCCTGAATGATTTCCCCAGTCCGGCCCTGGTTAAAAGCCTCCAATGCTTATTAGTGTGTGTGCGTTTGAACGTTTGCATGTTTCAACCATACATTTCCATTTATTAAAAACATTTATAAAAAATAAGTATTATTATTATTTTTTTTTACCTCCTATAATAGTCGCAGCCTGAAAAGTTTGGGAACCCCTGCCCTAAGCCATCCTAGATTGTCAAAGTGGGCAGGGGTAAGTGGGGTTTTAGGAGTCAGGCCAGTTTGTTTTGTGATGTTTGTAGCCTTGTTTTTAGGGCCTGAGGTGCAAGCATAGTCGTAGTACCCTTGAATGAGTGCTCCTGTTAGAGTCTTCAAGGTCTTCTTATTTACCAGAGGAGATCCTGTAGAAAGATCTTGTTCGTTGGTTGACTTTTTTTTATTACATTGGTTGCCATTTTGTCACAGGAAAGATTTGCCTCTAGGATGGAACCCAGGTAGGTAATTTCATCTTTCTGTTATGGTTTGTAACCGACCCCAATCGCACAACACAAGACAGGTATGAGAGTAAGCCAAAACAGGGCATTTATTCATTACATAACAAAAGGCGGCACTGTCCCTTTAAGGGAGAACACAAAAAACACTGGAGTCAAAGAAAATAGGGAAAACGCGGCACTGTGCCTTTAAGAGGCGAACAGGCTAAGGGACTAAGGCTAAGGGACAGGGCCAGGGCAAAATGTCAAGGACCAAGACCAGGGGCACTGGAGAGGGGGACAGGGACAGAGGCCCGGAGAGGCGGGCTGGAGACAGGGACAGAGAACAGGGTTAAGGCCTTGGACAGGGCGAGGGCCAGCTGCTTACAGGGATGACAGGGTTCCGACGGCGGAGGCCTGGCACGGAGATCCTCCTCGGATGCTGCAGACGGGCAGCGCAGAACACAGGGGTCCCAGGCAGTAGCGGCGCCAGCGAATTGGCCTCGCGGGAGCTTTGGAGGGGCTGGATTGTTTATAGCAGGGGCTAATGAATTTTAATGCAACAAACAAAATACCGGCTAATATAGGCTAGGGGTCGGCTATTAGGTTTGGCCACGGGCCATATTTTCCACAAGCCGTTTCTTGGCGGGCCAGGATCAAAAACAATGGCTAATTTAATATACTGATATTGAAAAAAAATAAAAACGTTTTTCTCTGGTCTGCATCCCCTTAACAATTGTGTGTATTGCGCCGTACTGTATTGTACCCGTTCTGCAATCTGTTTTTCATTCATTCATTCATTCATTCATGAACAGCAGATCAGCTGTTGCAGTCAGATCACCGCGGCGGGTGACGAACAGATCAGAATGCATGCAAACACGACTCACCCTACCTTGTTTGTTGTTAAGTCCTCCAAAATCCCTGCTAATGTTTGAAACATGTCACATATCCACTCGCCGCCCTCCAATTCCAGATTGGCGTTGAATGCAGCAGCTACTTTATCTGCCAACTTGCCTCGTTGTTGTTGTTGTTGTTGTCGCCACATATTATGCAGAGAGGACGTCGGCTCGGCACGCAAGAATCACCGACCTGTTGCGATAAACCCGTATTTTATGTATGGCTCCTGTTTATTAAAAGAAGCGTTATATTTCCCCGAATCGTTCTTATTTATATCCAAAGATGTTTGTTTTGTTTTTTGAACTCGCACGCATCTCGAACGCGGAAGTGAAAGTGCGTTAGGGACTATTGGTGTAGTCCCGGTGGGACTATTCCATTGGTTCTCCCAGTCCACGTGACCATTTCTAGCATTTCAATTGGCTATAGTGACAGACATGCTTTTGATGACGTCCGGTAGATAGATACAGCTTCACAATAAAAGAGGTGGAGATACTCATCACGCAAACCCACGATAATGTTGCCGTCTCTCTGCCAAATTTCTCAGTTCTTCGCTAAAATACATTCGTAATGTATTTTATATATAAATAAAATAAAAAACATAACATTTACATTTACATTTAGTCATTTAGCTGACGCTTTTATCCAAAGCGACTTACAAGTTCTGTGCGACAAGACAGCAAGAAGGGTATAACTCTATCAGCTGAGTAACAATGTTCATCAAAGTGTTGCGTGTTACAGTGTAGGTTAGTTTATTAGGACAAGTGCATGACATTAAGGTTAGTCGGGGTTAGATTTTTTTTTTTTTTTTTTTTTTTTATATCATTTCAGATAATGGTTGAAGAAGTGAGTCTTTAGTCGACGGCGAAAGATTGGACGGGATTCGGCTGTCCTAACTGGGATGGGTAGTTCATTCCACCATTGTGGGGCAAGGACTGAGAATAGGCGGCTTCTCTTTGATGACCCTCCGGGAGCTTGGATAGGAGTAGATCTGAGGCGGCCAGAAGATGCAGAGCGTAGGGGTCTTGAGGGTGTGTAGTTAGAGACCATTGACCGGAGGTAGGCGGGAGCGGTTCCCTTTGCCGCACGGTATGCTAGGTCGAGGGCCTTGAAGCGGATACGTGCAGCAATGGGGAGCCAGTGCAGGTCCCTAAGAAGTGGGGTGACATGGGCCGACTTCGGTAGGTTTGAGATCAGGCGGGCCGCTGCATTTTGAATGAGTTGAAGAGGCTTGGTGGCAGTGGCCGGGAGGCCAGCTAGCAGTGCATTGCAGTAGTCGAGGCGGGAGATGACTGTTGATTGGACGAGGAGTTGGGTGGCTTCTTTTGTCAGGAAGGGGCGTATCCTTCTGACGTTGCTCAGGAGGAATCTGCAGGTTCTGGTTGTCGCTGCGATGTGAGCAGAGAAGTTCAGCTGGTCGTCGAGGACAACACCAAGGTTCTTGGCGGTCGGCGACGCGGTCACAGCTGCATTCTCGACTGTGATGGAGAGGTCGGTCAGGGGGGAGGATTTGGCCGGCAGGTGGAGCAATTCTGTTTTGCTTAGGTTCAGTTTGAGGTGGTTGGTCGTCATCCAGGCGGAGATGTCGGACAGACAGGCCGAGATCCGCTCAGAGACGTGGATATCTGAGGGAGGGAAGGAGAGGAAGAGTTGAGTATCATCGGCATAACAATGATATGAGAAGCCATGAGACGTGATAATGTTACCCAGTGATTTAGTGTAGAGGGAGAAGAGAAGGGGTCCTAGGACCGAGCCCTGGGGGACACCCGTCCGGAGGGGGCGGGTGGCCGACAGAGTCCCTCTCCATGACACTTGGTAGGAGCGGTCATTGAGGTATGATGTCAGCCATGTCAGCGCAGATCCAGCCACTCCCATTCCTGCGAGGGCCGCGAGGAGGATCTGATGGTTGACTGTGTCGAAGGCTGCAGATAGATCTAGGAGAATCAGGACAGAGGAGAGGCCTTTCGCTTTTGCTAAGTGAAGTGCCTCTGTGACCGCAATGAGGGCCGTTTCTGTGGAGTGGCCAGTCCGGAAGCCAGACTGATTGGGGTCTAGGAGGTCATTCTGTAAGAGATAAGCAGTAAGTTGGTTGGATACAGCACGTTCAAGTGTTTTAGAAAGGAAGGAGAGAAGAGAGACAGGACGATAGTTGGCTATGACGGTGGGGTTCAGGGTTGGTTTTTTTATGAGGGGCGTGACTCTGGCTTGTTTTAGGGAGGTGGGGACCACCCCCGAGTTGAGTGAGGAGGGGGGGCTTAGATGGGGGGGCTTAGAGGGGGCTAAGCCTTTTTAAGAGGGGGCTTAAGACCCTGCTAGCTCCTCCCCCCCACCGCCCCTGGTCCCAGGGGACCGGGGCGAAGAGACGCATCCTCCCGTGGAACTAGGAAGCGATGCGCGCCGGCTTGATGTCTGGAGTGGGAGCGCGCCGGCTTGACGTCTGGAGTGGGAACACCACTCCAGGCCTGGCACGGAGATCCTCCTCGGAAGCTGTAGACGGGCAGCGCAGAACACCGGGGTCCCAGGGGACCGGGGCGAAGAGACGCATCCTCCCGTGGAAATAGGAAGCGATGCGCGCCGGCTTGACGTCTGGAGTGGGAACACTGGAAAACCTCCCGTAGAGAATTAGAGAGCGCAGACGGTGTCCCACTCCAGGCAAACGGCGACAGGTGGTGATGGCTGGCACGTCGACGTCTCACGCCGGAGACGCGGCAGGTGATGGTAACGTCCAGGACTCCATGAACACTGAACACAGATAAAGATACAGAGTCCAGAACACAGAACCAGCATACAGAACGACCCGACAAGGACTGGAGGGGAGGTCCAGGTATTTAAAGCCCTCTGGGGCGCTAATCATAAACTATGACAGCTGTGAAAGGTAGTCCAAGGGTGGGGGCTGGTGAAGAGTAGAGGAAAGTAAAACATCGCAAGGGTGGGGGCTGTTGAGGAGAGTAGACAGGGAAAGTCCAAAGGTGGGGGCTGGTGAGGTGAGGAGACAGGGAACAAAGGTCCAGGGAACAGGCGAATCCTCACAGTATCCCCCCCACCACGGGAGCCACCGGGCGACCCAAAAAAACCAGACAGCGGGGCAGGGGACATGATAAAGCAACAAACAAAAACAAACTGGGCCATGCTAGCAGGGGAAGCTACACCTAAAGAGGGGCTAGCAGAGGGACTGGGTAGCTGCCAGAGCATGTACTGCTACAATAGCATAGAGGCTGCGCTAGCTGCCGGAGCTAGGCTAGCAGACAGGGCTGGACTAGCAAGGAGAACAAGCTAGCTGGAAGGACAGTCCTAGCTGTGGGGAACAGGGTAGCTAACAGGGGAGCTAACGAGGCTAACAGGGGAGCTAACAGGGGAGACTAACGAGGCTACCAGGGGAGCTAACAGGGGAGACTAACGAGGCTACCAGGGGAGCTAACAGGGGAACTAAACAGGGCTAACTCACATACACTGTCTGTGCTGGGCTGGGGTCGTCGACGGGTCGGGTCGTACTGTTATGGTTTGTAACCGACCCCAATCGCACAACACAAGACAGGTATGAGAGTAAGCCAAAACAGGGCATTTATTCATTACATAACAAAAGGCGGCACTGTCCCTTTAAGGGAGAACACAAAAAACACTGGAGTCAAAGAAAATAGGGAAAATGCGGCACTGTGCCTTTAAGAGGCGAACAGGCTAAGGGACAGGGCCAGGGCAAAATGTCAAGGACCAGGACCAGGGGCACTGGAGAGGGGGACAGGGACAGAGGCCCGGAGAGGCGGGCTGGAGACAGGGACAGAGAACAGGGTTAAGGCCTTGGACAGGGCGAGGGCCAGCTGCTTACAGGGATGACAGGGTTCCGACGGCGGAGGCCTGGCACGGAGATCCTCCTCGGATGCTGCAGACGGGCAGCGCAGAACACAGGGGTCCCAGGGGACCGGGGCGAAGAGACGCATCCTCCCGTGGAACTAGGAAGCGATGCGCGCCGGCTTGACGTCTGGAGTGGGAGCGCACCGGCTTGACGTCTGGAGTGGGAACACCACTCCAGGCCTGGCACAGAGATCCTCCTCGGAAGCTGTAGATGGGCAGCGCAGAACACCGGGGTCCCAGGGGACCGGGGCGAAGAGACGCATCCTCCCGTGGAAATAGGAAGCGATGCGCGCCGGCTTGACATCTGGAGTGGGAACACTGGAAAACCTCCCGTAGAGAATTAGAGAGCGCAGACGGTGTCCCACTCCAGGCAAACGGCGACAGGTGGTGATGGCTGGCACGTCGACGTCTCACGCCGGAGACGCGGCAGGTGATGGTAACGTCCAGGACTCCATGAACACTGAACACAGATAAAGATACAGAGTCCAGAACACAGAACCAGCATACAGAACGACCCGACAAGGACTGGAGGGGAGGTCCAGGTATTTAAAGCCCTCTGGGGCGCTAATCATAAACTATGACAGCTGTGAAAGGTAGTCCAAGGGTGGGGGCTGGTGAAGAGTAGAGGAAAGTAAAACATCGCAAGGGTGGGGGCTGTTGAGGAGAGTAGACAGGGAAAGTCCAAAGATGGGGGCTGGTGAGGTGAGGAGACAGGGAACAAAGGTCCAGGGAACAGGCGAATCCTCACACTTTCCTTGTGACAATATTGTCACCCACTGTAACTGAGAACTAATGTGTATATTTTATACCCAGTTTAATCACCTGTGTACATTGTATATTACTATTACACGTTACTGTTACATTTGCACTCTGGTTGGATGCCAAACTTTTTTTTTTGTTGGACTGTCCTTGTGCCGTATAATGAAAATACATTTGAATCTAATCTAATCTAAGACCAGAAAGGCCAGTTTGTACAGCCTAGTTTTATAGGTTGTTATTTAAATGGGTAGCCTACTTAGTTTAGGAACCAGAATTAATCAAGTAATGAATTTGATGTTTTATTCATCTACGGTTTTGCCTACCCCTTCGATAACACCGGGGAGCTGATTTGCTTATCAAATCAAGCAGTTATTCTAATCGCCCTCTGTGGTTGAGTCTCTGAAGACAGTCGTGTGCCCTCTGTCTGCCCACGTTCGGGGGAGGGGAACAATGCGTCTTTGTGTCTCCGTGTGTCTCTCTGTGAAAGATGTCCATTGTGTCGTGAGTTAGAGACCCCATCCCACTCTGTGTATATCATGATTTAGACGTGACGTCCCACTCGGTGCATCGTATCCCTGCTGCTAGAGATGGACTGTGTTGGATTTTTACAACTCAGTCGTGGTGGAAAACCTATCGCCGTGAGAAGAAGAGTGCCCTGCTTAGTGAAATAGAATCCAGAGTTAACCCTTTTCACCACACTACAGAAGGTGGTTAACCTTCTGTAGTGTGGTAGTGAAAGGGTTAACCTTCTTTATTGTCGCAGTGAAAGGGTTAACGGCTTTGGTAGTGTGGTAGTGAAAGGGTTAATGTTCTGTCATCAGCTAAGTTAACACAGATTATATTTACAATTTGAAATGATTGAGCGAACAGTGAGTTGTTGTTGTTGTTGTTGTTGTTGTTGTTGTTGTTGTTGTTGTTGTTGTTGTTGTTGTTGCCACAGGGATTGAAGGCTAAGTGTCTTGTTTTTTCATTTCACTTCACACTGCCCTGCAGAAGCTAACTGCAGTCACTATACTGCCCTGTAGAAGCTAACCGCAGTAACTACACTGCCCTGCAGAAGCTAACCGCAGTAACTATACTGCCCTGTGATAGTATAAAACTGAGTTATTTGGATTGATATGATGAGCCAGGAGACGAAGGTAAAGTAAATCGATGGTATTTATTGACACAGGAACACACAGAGAACGAGGAACAGTCCTGGAGACCACAGCCCTCCATGGGGGCTGTGTGGCTTCAGAATGATGACACAATCATGCTTTTATACTATGTGCGTTCCAAATTTTGCGAGCCACGGGTTAATAAATAGATGATCAGACAGGTTTGGTCGTATATGGTCATATGTGAGCTGTTGCTGAATCTGATAATATGTCCATCTTTGCTCCTCTCACTCAGTGGCCTGTGGCCGGATACAGAGGTCACACAGGTCAAGGTATTTTGGGTTCCTGGCTGGCGTCGTCACTCGACACACTGGCACAGTGGGGGAGATTATGCTCTCACCAGAGGAGCTTAGATAGAAGAGCTTAGAAGATATTAGATATTAATGATTATATTTAATGAAATATCTATCACCTAACCGCAGTAACTACACTGCCCTGTAGAAGCTAACCGCAGTCACTATACTGCCCTGTAGAAGCTAACCGCAGTCACTATACTGCCCTGTAGAAGCTAACCGCAGTAACTATACTGATTGAATTGATTGATTGAAAACTTTATTAACAGATTGCAGAATGGGTACAATACACAGTAGCCTACAGCTCAATACACACAATTGTTAAGGGGATGCAGACCAGAGAAAGACTTTCGTCTTGTTTACATCAGGGTCCCCCATTGTCAGTTCATCATAACATATATGACACACACGACATACAGATAGACAGTACTGCTACATCTATACATTTATGACATACCAGATTTACAAATACAGTACTGTTTGTGATACAAAAGAGTCTAAAAAAGAGAGTATATACATTTGACGTAGAAACTGTACATTGGAGGAGGTTGGGTAGGTGGGGGGGGAACTGTACATTGGAGGTGGTTGGGTGGGTGGGGGGGGGGGGTTGGATAGGCAGGGTGGGGGAAACTGTACAACTGTACAACCAAAACTGTACATTGGAATATCGACAAAACCTTACTTGGTCCCAAGAAGAGGGTCTTGTGTATTATTGGGTTAGGACATTTACTGTACATTTACAGGGGCCAGTTTCGAATTGCAGTCTCCCGTAGGTGCTCTTTGAGAGTGGTTTTGAAAGTGGGTAGTGATTCACATTCCTTTACAGCTGTGGGTAGGGCGTTCCACATTGATGTGGCATAATTGCGAAACGTGTTTAGTACCTTGTTTGAGCCGAATCTGGGTTTAACATGATTTGTGAAGCTCTCTCTGGTGTTGTGGTCGTGGTATTCACTGACCTTTGGGAAGTATTTTGACATGTACATGGGTACCTTAGTCGTGTAGTGTATCTTGTAGACCAGGCCCTATAGGCCCTGTAGAAGCTAACCGCAGTTACCATACTGCCCTGCAGAAGCTAACCGCAGTAACTACACTGCTCTGTAGAAGCTAACTGCAGTAACTACACTGCCCTGCAGAAGCTAACCGCAGTAACTATACTCCCCTGCAGAAGCTAACTGCAGTAACTACACTGCTCTGTAGAAGCTAACTGCAGTAACTACACTGCACTGCAGAAGCTAACTGCAGTAACTATAGCCTACTGCCCTGCAGAAGCTAACCGCAGTAACTACAACTGCCCTGTAGAAAACAGTGAAACTGAAAAAAATGGCTTTATTAAAGTTCTTTGACTATCCAGTGATTTTGTAGTTACTGCAATTCTTTATACCCTTTTTCTATAAAAACAGAAGATTGAACTCTGAAATGTTGTCAAGATAAAAACAGATATTGAAAAGTAAAATTTCACTTGTACTAAATTGTGTGGTTAAACTGTAGTTAGCTTCTGCAGGGCAGTATAGTCTCCTTTAAACGTTGCTGAACCGTGGGACCAGTAGAGTCATGTCAGAGTGGAATAACACTGAACCATGGGACCAGAGGAGAGTAATGTCAGAGTGGAATAACACTGAACCATGGGACCAGAGTAGAGTCATGTCAGAGTGGAATAACACTGAACCATGGGACCAGAGTAGAGTCATGTCAGAGTGGAATAACACTGAACCATGGGACCAGAGTAGAGTCATGTCAGAGTGGAATAACACTGAACCGTGGGACCAGGAGAGTGATGTCAGAGTGGAATAACACTGAACCATATGGGACCAGAGTAGAGTCATGTCAGAGTGGAATAACACTGAACCATGGGACCAGAGTAGAGTCATGTCAGAGTGGAATAACACTGAACCATGGGACCAGGAGAGTCATGTCAGAGTGGAATAACACTGAACCATGGGACCAGAGTAGAGTCATGTCAGAGTGGAATAACACTGAACCATGGGACCAGGAGAGTCATGTCAGAGTGGAATAACACTGAACCATGGGACCAGAGTAGAGTCATGTCAGAGTGGAATAACACTGAACCATGGGACCAGAGTAGAGTCATGTCAGAGTGGAATAACACTGAACCGTGGGACCAGCAGAGTCATGTCAGAGTGGAATAACACTGAACCATGGGACCAGCAGAGTCATGTCAGAGTGGAATAACACTGAACCATGGGACCAGAGTAGAGTCATGTCAGAGTGGAATAACACTGAACCATGGGACCAGCAGAGTAATGTCAAGGTGGAATAACACTGAACCATGGGACCAGCAGAGTCATGTCAGAGTGGAATAACACTGAACCATGGGACCAGAGTAGAGTCATGTCAGAGTGGAATAACACTGAACCATGGGACCAGCAGAGTAATGTCAAGGTGGAATAACACTGAACCATGGGACCAGTAGAGTCATGTCAGAGTGGAATAACACTGAACCATGGGACCAGTAGAGTAATGTCAGAGTGGAATAAAACTGTGGGACCAGTAGAGTAATGTCAGAGTGGAATAACACTGTGGGACCAGCAGACTAATGTCAGAGTGGAATAACACTGAACCATGGGACCAGTATTTTGTATTTGTATTTATTGGTTTAAAATACAGAGACAGTGCATATTAATTTTACTGTAAATATGCCAGTTTAGCCAGGTTGGCAAATTTTCAACTGTACTCTCTGGGGCAGGTGACATGATGAGCACTACAATAATTAAGACAGTACAATAATTAAAACACAGTAGGAATCAGTAGGTTACAATACACTAAAATACATTAAAATAAATACATTAAAATACATTACAATACATCACAACCCCTCAGTTAAAATGGTCGCACACTTGACCATCTCTCAACCATGATTTTAAGTTAGATTTAAATTAAATGTAACTTTGATACTCCCTGAGCCGTGTTGGCAGACTGTTCCAGGTGTGGGCTGCTCTCACGGAAAAGGCTGCCTGACTAAAAGCAGACCTCCTGTTTGGGACCACACAGTCCCCTCTAACTACTAGTAGACTAATGTCAGCTCTGTGAGAGCTGCCAAGACCTGGAACTCCATTCCAAGTTACATCCGCAATATAGAAACACACAGATCATTCAAACACACTTTCAAAACATGGTTAAGAAATAACTACACATGTGAACACAACAGCCCTGCAGAACTCTAACCTCATATGCTTGCCTAGGCTGTACCTAATATGTAGAATTAGTGTTTGTTTGTACATTGTCTGTACATGTCTGATGTAAATATTTTGACCTGTTTTTAACCTGTTCTCAATGACCTGTATGCCATATATGTTATGCTTTCTTTTTAGCGGCTTTTTAACACCAGGCCCAGGGACAACGGTTGAAAATTTGCTTTGGCTAACACTGTTTCACACATTTACATTTATGTTCATTAATGTGTGCTGTCCCTGTTCAAATAAAGTTTAAACTGAAACTGAATAACACTGAATCATGGGGCCAGGAGAGTAATGGGTTGATAATCCCACCACAGGCAGTTGACAAAGAAGGTTCTATACACAGTACGGTAGAGCAGACAGTAGTACCAGCTCCTCTCAGAACACACAGCTGCGTGTGACTCATGCATGTCATGCGTGTCGTTCACATGCTCTCCTCGTCTCAAACCCGCCCTCTCAAACAAACTATATTGTTTGTATAGTGGGAATAAAATAAGATAACTGTTTTTTGCCTAAAGTCATCTATTCCAGAAGTAATGTGGCCTAAATCACTTACTCCAGAAGTAATGTGGCCTAAGTCACTCTTGAACAGTAATCCAGAACTATTTTAATCTCTTCTATTCTACTATTTTACTCTGTCTATTTTTTTATCTTACCCTTTTTATTATTGTCTATTTAAAACGGAATCAAACCATAAACAAGGTGGCCTGTTGGGATGTTAGATCCTAATGTGAAAAACTGTGATTTTATATGTCTGCACTTTATGTGCTCATTTTATGCCTGTCTCTTTTCTGTTGTGAAGCACTTTGAGCTGCAGTTTCTGTATGAAAGGTGCTATACAAATAAAGTGTATTATTATTATTACTCCAGAAGTAATGTGGCCTAAGTCACTTACTCCAGAAGTAATGTAGCCTAAGTCGTTTACTCCAGAAGTAATGTAGCCTAAGTCACTTACTCCAGTAGTAATGTAGCCTACGTCACTTACTCCAGAAGTAATGTAGCCTAAGTCACTTACTCCAGAAGTAATGTAGTCTAAGTCACTTACTCCAGAAGTAATGTGGCCTAAGTCGTTTACTCCAGAAGTAATGTAGCCTAAGTCACTACGGCATATTGTAACATACCTTTCTTTGTGAAAGTATTAATAAATACCATATTCTATATTTGGTTCAGTTTATTCAGTTATTAAGAATATTTTTATTTTAAGAAGGTGACGATACAGTTTGTCAAACTGGAGATTTTAAATCTGCACACAGATTATAAGGGCCTCTCTGTATTATAGGACAGGGTAAATTCAGGCATCATACAGTAGCAGCATGGGGGAGGGGAGGTAAAAGACAGTAATAGTAATAATAGTAAAAGACATACAGGTACCGGTCACAGAATTATAGTACAGTGGAGAAGTACAAATAAAAATAGAATAAAAAGGCAGTGTAAACAATATAACAATATAATTAACTCTGGACATGCGCATATGGGCAACAAGGTGCGAGATGAGGGTATGCATGCCCTCTCAGTTATATTTGCCCTACAATAAATATAGTTACAATATATAATCTAATAATATAAATCTAATCTAATATATAATCTAAAAAAAACGAAATCCTAAAATGCTAAATGCTAAATATATGCAATATATAATCTAATAATCCAATAATATATATCTAATCTAATATATAATCTAAAAATGCTAAATGCTAAATATATGCTCCGATGAAGTATACAGTATTCACATTCTAACTAGCTCCTGTGTGCAGATGTATCAGCAGGCCTCTGCTTGGCGGCCCGTTCTTCAGAGGCCTTATGCCGAGTCCCACACCGGCCCAGCTGTGTGGAAGAAAACAGTGATTACACCCCGTCCCCAAGAGAAACCGTGCCCAGAGGAGAACAACGATGTTACGGTCTGTGATAAAGCACTGGCTTCAAGCCTGGAGAAATGATCACTGGCATAAAAGATAGCATACGGAATATTGTATATCTATGAAATGTCAGACAATAAAGGCATTACTGCTGCTCATACGGTCATCATAAAATCTGCAATTCAGAGTCGGATGAGCATTGTAGAGATTATTCTCTTGTGTTGAAGGTCAAGAACACCAAATTGATTGTGTTCCACTCTGAAAGAGTCAGCACAATGATTCATTCAGTCAGGGAAAAAAAACCATTGTGGAATGTTTATGTCAAGAGTGTGGTTCTTTCAGCTTCAGATGTAGGCTATAGTGCACCCTCTCTGACTACAGTCGCCTCCCAGTATGTCGAGGGGGCGAGACCTTCTGTTTGTTGAAAGGAACTGTCAAATTAAGTGTCATAAATCATGACGCTTTCAAATGTAGACAAATTCATGGGACCAGGGCGGTTGGTCCTATAACAAGGAAACTATAAAAGAAGGAAGGGTCATCACGTCAGAATACCAGCGTCCTATAACAAGGAAACTATAAAAGAAGGAAGGGTCATCACGTCAGAATACCAGCGTCCTATAACAAGGAAACTATAAAAGAAGGAAGGGTCATCATGTCAGAATACCAGCGTTCTATAACAAGGAAACTATAAAAGAAGGAAGTGTCATCACGTCAGAATACCAGCGTCCTATAACAAGGAAACTATAAAAGAAGGAAGGGTCATCAAGTCAGAATACCAGCGTTCTATAACAAGGGAACTATAAAAGGTAGGAAGGGTCATCACATCAGAATACCAGTGTTCTATGTTCTGCTTGGTGCCAGACTTTGATGTCAGTTCAATTGAAGCCTGTATTACAATTCAAGATATACCAGCTCTCTGAGGAAATATACATCAACCAAGATATCAAACGTTCCCCAGAGAGACCCTTAGAGACACCCTTAGAGACACCCAGAAAAGACCCATTTTTAACCCCAATTTCCAGTTTCTTGATGCCTTAAACCTGTTATATTATCATACTGGCAATCGCGTCTCGCTCTCGCCATTATGAGATAACTCTTATCTCCTAGCACTTAATCTGCTCACGAAACAAACAAATGCACTCACATGCACGTGACCAGGCCACGCCCCTGCGTCCCACTATATGACGCCGGACATGGTCACACTCACCCTTCCTCTTTTTGTTTCCAACACGGAAGTAGCAGTGCACTCCGCAAACTAGCTGTTATGAAACACAGGGAAAATGTACACAATGTTGGGTATTCGCCAGAAGTTCACCAGCCCCTGGAATCTTCTCGGCACATCCTAAACAGCGCAACGGGCCTGTCCTGGGTTTTCTGGGGGTGTTTCTCTATATCTCAATCCGAACATGGTGTATAAAGAAAGGCATGACATCGAAAAGTATTTAACCCTTTCTGCTGAGGCTGTGTTTGTTGAAACCCACCAGGCCATTATTGCATGTATTTATAGACCTCCCAGCGTTAGCTTGTCTGCATTCAATGCTGATCTAACAAATGTTCTGGATGTCATTTCCAAAGAAGGGAAAAAATGCTATTTAATGGGTGACCTAAATATCAATTTTATAAACCATAAGAATGATAACTCAACTAAGGAGTTTATTGACACAATGTATTCCCACTACTTTCATCCTATGATTGTACCAACCAGAGTGACAGAGACATCTGCCACTCTGATTGACAATATCTTTACTAATGTGTTGGATAAGAGCATGAAATCAGGAGTTCTGTGCATGGATATTGCTGATCATTGTCCAATCTTTCTCATATTATATAGGGAACATGATAAGTCTTCATCTATGCTATATCCTAAATATAAGAGAAGCTTTAATGAAGCTAGTTTGACCAGGTTTGGACTAGTGGTCGGCGAGTATCCATGGACAGATATCCTCCACTCTGTTGATGCAAAAAAGTATTTTACTTTGTTTTCTGAACATATCTCCCAGGCCTATGACCTATGTTTTCCCCTTGTACAGGCATCTCCCAAGCCTCATCATAAACTGATAAAACCATGGATAACCCCAGCTATTATCAAATCCCTAAATACTAAATGTAGATTGTATAAAAAATATCTTCTCAATCCCACTCCATTTTATCTTGCTCAATTTAGGAACTATAGAAATAAATTAAACCACATTATCAGAGGAGCTAAAAAGCATTACTACAATATGGAATTATCTAAAAACAAAAATAACATGACTCTCTTATGGAGAACAATTAACTCTATCCTCAACAAAAAAAATAAACGTAATCAGTTGCCTAATGAATTTAAGGTTGATGGGGATATTATCACTGAGCCGCAATTAATTGCCAATAACTTTAATAACTTTTTCTCAGAAGTTGGTCCAACACTGGCTGCAAAGATTCCATTTAGTAACCATAGTCCCCTTCAGTTTATGAATCCTCCAATCAATGACAGTTTTAATTTCTTGCCGGTTACAGAGGATGGGGTTTGGGAGATCTTGATCAACCTGGGGGACTCTTCTCCGGGTTATGATGGTATTGGAGGTAGATTACTGATATCCATTCAAGAATCCATTGTGAAGCCATTATGTCATATTTTTAATACATCACTGGAGAAGGGAATCGTCCCACAGGAACTTAAAATAGCTAAGATCATCCCTATTTATAAAGATGATGACCCAGCCGTCTTCGACCATTACAGACCTATATCCATCCTTCCTACCTTGTCAAAAATACTTGAAAAGCTTGTCTATAAAAGATTAATTGAACATCTTAATAAGCACAATATTATTTACACTCACCAGTACGGGTTCAGAAAGAAACATGCAACATATATGGCAATCACACATCTAATTAATGAAATATACAAAGCTAAAGACAGAAAGGAAAACACTATAGGTATTTTTTTAGACTTATCAAAGGCATTTGATACAGTCGATCACAATATCCTCCTGCAGAAGCTCTCACATCTTGGAATAAAAAACAATGCACTGCTATGGTTCACCAGTTACCTTAAAGATAGACATCAGTCTGTATCCTATAATGGGATAAATTCTCCTTTTCTTCCTTTACTTTGCGGTCTGCCCCAAGGTTCAATTATTGGGCCTTTGTTATTTTTGTTATATATCAATGACCTCCCTAACGTCTCAGACAGGCTGTCGAAATTTTTATTTGCAGATGACACGAGTGTATTCTATTCACATAAAGATCCTGATACCATCATTAGGGTCATAAATGAAGAACTTAACAAACTATCAATTTGGTTTAAATGCAACAAATTATCACTAAACATTAAAAAAACGAATTTCATTTTTTTGGTCTCAAATCTGTGATTTTTAACTCCTCATCTAAAGTAGTGATCAATGACATCCCCATAGCTAGGGTGTGTTCTACAGTCTACACGATTCCTTGGTGTTCTGCTTGATGAATCCCTATCATGGAAACCTCATATCACAGCCATAACTACAAAAATGGCCAAGAGTATTGGTATTCTTGGAAAAACACGTCACTTGCTGAGCACCGAGGTTGCCACAATGTTATATTACTCTATGGTTTACCCATATATCAATTACTGTAATTTAGTTTGGGGTAGTACTCATCAGACCAAACTTGAGCCCATATACTGTCTGCAGAAACAAGCTCTAAAGATAATCAGCTGTGTTCAACGAAGTCATTCTTCTCAGCCTCTATTCCATAAGTTAGGTATACTCAGTGTTTATCAAGTGAATCATCTTCAGACTGGTTTATTTGTGCATAGTTCTTTAAACAGAGCCCTTCCCCCTTTTTTTCATGACATGTTTGCCCACAATCACCAAATTCATAATTACCCCACACGTAGTTCCTGTTTGCTTCTTAGACCACCCTTTTCCCGCACTTCCCAATCTCAGTTTTGTTTGCTCTACCGAGGGTCAAAGTTGTGGAACTCTTTGCCTCCACATATTTTGGAATTTTCTTTTCTGAAATTCAAAAGAGCACTGAAATCTCATCTCCTAGATCACCAATATTTCCCATATGGACTTCCTTTACAAACTGTGGTCTGATGGCTTGTTGTATTTTGTTATTGTATTTTCGTCTTATTATATATTCTTCCTGTCATTAATTGTTTTCTCTATACCAGAAATCGTATGACATGGGTGCCTGCTTCGGTGTCTATGTAGGCCTGCTTGTGTGTGTTTGTTTGTTTGGGGGGGGGGGGGGGGGGATTTTATATTTTATCTTGATATAATGTAATCTTGCTTCCTGGTGAATGCCACATGCAAGCCCCTAGAGGGTTTTTAGGCAATTCTCCTACATATCCCTTGTGGATTATATTGTATTATATATGTAATTGTTTTTATATGTGTAAATAAACAAATAAACAAACAAACAGCGGACCGAGGGACGTCGCGCGACGGTTAGCAGTCGAGCTAAGTCGTGCACAGGTAGGGCCTGCGCTATCAGGCATTGATACTAGCATGAATAATACTGCTCGTTGTCCCGTGAGACAACCGAGTGATGTATTGGCGCGAGGGGCCGGAAGGTTCAGAATGTTGACTGTCTCCCACCTGTTAGGCGCTATCAGGTGGGGGACTGGTTCACCTCCATAGACCTGTAGGATGAATATTCGCATCCCGATCTTCTATCCTAGGGCATACCTACGCTTCCTTTGCAGGGCTTAGCGTACAGCTACCAGAGGCTGCCGTTCGGCTACTCTCTGGCTCCCCGCATCTTCACCAAGTGCGTGGAGACCGCGCTGGGGCCTCTGCGTCGTCGGGGGTTATGAATTTTATTCTACCCTGGACGACGTTCTGGTCCTCGGCCGGTCAGGGAAGGTCGCCAGGTCTTATACCAGGCAGGTGGTGGAATTCCTCAGGGCGCCTGGTGCCCTCACCAGCGGGGTCCCCGTGGGCGGCAGGCTGTCACACGTCACAGCCTTCACTGACGCCTCCCTCATGGGATGGGGGGGGGATGTGTCGGGCCAACACAGTAGGGGGCAGCTGGCAAGACCATGCTGCCCGGTCTGCGCTACATTCAATGTGTTGGAATTGAAGGCAGTCCTTCTGGTCCTCAAACGGCTCGGCCACCTTGTGGTGGGCAAGCATGTTTTGATCAGGACGGACAACACGACGTCAGCGTCGTATATTGTCAGACAGGGAGGAGTGCGCTCTCCCCGTCTGCACCGGGCGGCGGTCGGGCTCTGGCTATGGGCGTTCTCCATCTGCGCAGCCTGAGGGCTCTCCACATCTCCGGCAGGATGTGATGTCGCGGGGCGGTCCTCACCCTGACGAGTGGGGACTATGTCCAGACATACTGTAGTCGAACAGGTCTGGGACCGGTTCCGTGGCCGCCCGGGATTCTGTACGCATTCCCCCCCATACACCTGATAGCTCAGCTGTTGGGGCGGGTACGTCGGGGGCGCGGGACTTGATCCTGGTCGCGCCGGGCCGGGGCTCAGCTGTGTGGTCCCTGGCCCTGATTCAGCTCTTGGTGGCCCCGCCGTGGCCTGTTCCGTGGTCACCACGGGCCCTCTCTCAGGCATGCGGAACTCTGTTCTGCCTCCTGTTCTGGGGCAGCCTCTAGGCTTGGCTGCTGAAAGTGTGAATCTGGTGGGGATGCGTCTTGACTCTTCTGTGGTTAACGCTATCCGGAACGTGTGCGCTCCGTCCTCTACCGCGGCTTACGTTGGGGAGTGGCGTATGGTCGAGTGTGGGGGCAGAACATTGTTCAGCCACCCTCTCGTGAAACGTTCCTGCTTGGCGCTCGGCGTCTCAAGCCTGTGGAATGTTCTCTGTCTCCGAGTGGGACCTCCAACTGGTCCTGGGCCGGTTGTCGCAGGCCCCGTTTGAGCCTCTTGAGCAAGCGCCATTGGATCAGCTGTCTTTAAGACCGCGTTCTTTTTGGCCATCATCTCCGCTAAGCATGTGGGTGAGCTGTGTGCTCTCTCGGTGCGGCCTGAGTGCCTGTCTATTCAGCCGATAGCGGTGCGACTCTGAGGCCTAATCCAGTCTTCGTGCCAAAGAATATCCAGAGCTCTTTTTTCTCCAGGGATATTGTGGTTCAGGCGTTCGTCCGCCTCCTCACGTGAGTTGGAGGCGGGCCTTCACCTGTCGTGTCCTGTCCGTGCACTGGGGGTTATCTCAGTCGGACTCTGGCTCTCAGGGCTTCCGTTCAACTGTTTGTTTGTTTGTTACGGTGGCCCTCGTGCGGGTGAGGCGCTGTCCAAGCAGCACCTGTCACATTGGTTGTGCGAGGGCGTTGCCCTTTGCTACACGTTGGCTAGACAGGTCCCCCCTCGGGCTGCTGCCCTGTTAGGGGGGGCCTCGGTGGATGACATCTGTGCTGCGGCCTTCTGGTCCTCCCCGGGTCCCTTCGTTAAGTTTTACCTCGTGGACATGACTGGGGGTTCTGTCTCCCAGGCGGTTCTGAGGTCTGGGACCTCTCCTGCGTCCCGCCATTTGGTAGGCTAGCAGGGGTGTGTGGGTGTATGCCACGGGGTGCTGTGTCACACGTGGTCCCGCCTGTGCTGTGCGTTTTCAGGGGTGCCTGGTTCCCCCTTTTTCGCACTTTGGTGGAGTTGACTGCCTCCCCCCCCTTCGTTAGGACGGGCGGGTGGACGGGACTCCCCTCCTCCCTGGCTGGGGCTTACGGGCCTCAGGGGGCCACGCGTCTGCTCTGCCCCATATCTCATAATGGCGAGAGCGAGACGCGATTGCCAGTATGATAATATAACGAAAGGTTATCCTATAACCTAGTTATATGAATACTGGCTGAGCGTCTCGCTCTTAGTACCCTGAGGTCCCTTGAATGGTTTTTCCGTGTATGGAAATCATTCTGAGGAAGGTGGAGTGTGACCATGTCCGGCGTCATATAGTGGGACGCAGGGGCGTGGCCTGGTCACGTGCATGTGAGTACATTTGTTTGTTTCGTGAGCACATTAAGTGCTAGGAGATAAGAGTTATCTCATAATGGCGAGAGCGAGACACTCAGCCAGTATTCATATAACTAGGTTATAGGATAACCTTTCGTTAAGCTGTAACCCTATTTTCAGAAATTTCGCCTAAAGGTACATGCCTAAGTAAATGGAAGATTGCTCCACTTCTACAAGGTCAATCTGCATGTTCCTGGTATCTAGGAACATCTAGGGACCTGGGCCCTGGGGTATGTATTCCCAGTGTCAGAAATATTGTGCCTGTTACTAGGCTTGAGTAAATTGTAATGAAAAAAAGGAGAATATAAATTATGATATTTTTTTGCATCTGTGCCGGTGAATAACACCATGTTACAATTGTGCTGGAACCAAACTCGCTCACTGAGCTCATTCAGCTCCTTCTTGAGATCAAGTGTACAAAACATCTAAGCAAATGAATAAAGGGAAGATGATTAAACAGAAGGATTTGTAGATACAGTAATACATTATAATCCATCAAATTAAAAATCATATTTGACCTTGAACTTGACCTTGACCTTATTATGGGCAAATCATCTATGGATAGGGGAAAAGCCCCTCTTTCCAATGGTACTGTTAAATCTGGATTTAGTCATTTCCTCACGGTTTTACGATAAAATAGATATAATTAGCATTTTTTTCTATAAATTCTTATTTTCTGTCAATCTTAAAAACATTGGTAAAAATGAAAATATACACTTCGCTTTCCAATGATACCCCACGTGGGGATCTAATACGTCTCTATTGATCGATTTATGATAAAAACAGCAGGGTCCCCCAAGTGGGAGACCTTACAGCAAGGTCCCAAAACCACTCTAAAATCCATACTAAAACGAAATTTGCATGCAACCCCATTTTTGGTACACAAGCAAACTATATGTTGTGTTCCAAAATTGGTTCACTTATCTGGGTATTTTATTATTATTATTATTATTATTATTATTATTATTATTATTATTATTATTATTATTATTATTATTATTATTATTATTATTATTATTATTATTAAAAAAATCTTTTTAACAAAAAAACAGCTTCAACATTTTTTAAGTTAGTAATGCCCACTGAATACTAGGGTGTATGAATTTGAACCCTTTCACTACCACACTACCAAAGGGTTAACCCTTTTCACTGCGACAATACAGAAGGTTAACCATTTCACTGCCACATGACAAAGTGTTAACCCTTTCACTAGCACACTAGAGAAGGTTAACCCTTTCACTACCACACTACAGACGGTTAACCCTTTCACTACCACACTACCGACGGTTAACCCTTTCACTACCACACTTCAGACAGTTAACCGTATGTAGTGTGGTAGTGAAAGGGTTAACCTTCTGTAGTGGTAGTGAAAGGGTTAACAGTCTGTAGTGTGGTAGTGAAAGGGTTAACCGTCGCTAGTGTGGTAGTGAAAGGGCTAACCTTCTCTAGTGTGATAGTGAAAGGGTTAACACTTTGTCATGTGGCAGTGAAAGGGTTAACCTTCTGTATTGTTGTCTCTCAGTCTGTGTCCGAGTTCCAGTGGAACAAGTTTCTACTTGACAACACTCTCACGCCGGTCATTCTGCTGTTATGTAATCCTCAGGGAGGGGGGGGAGGGAGGGGGGGGGAGGGAGGGGGGGTCCTTTCCACCCAGAGGATGATGTAAGAGAATAACGACCCGCTGTGTGAACAACACGGTCAACTCAGACTCTGTGTGCAGGGGTGTAGCTCCAGATTCTGGGCCCCATGAAAGAATGTATTTATAGGCCCCCAGTGAATGCGAGCGCGCGTTAGCCATTTGGTAATTTTTTTATTGATGAAAACGCATAATATGGTTTTTACCTATACATTCGGATCAGCAGTTCAGCACCTGCACTGTTGGTGGGTGAGCCTAGTAAAGGATGTCGCATTGCGTTCATCTTCAATGAATGGACCAATGCAATAGTCTACCAAAGCCCCCCCTCTCTCTCTATATATCTCACACACACACACACACACACACACACACACACACACACACACACACACACACACACACAACATAGTATCAATGAGAGCATCAATAATACACCTGAGTGATGTCTAGTAAAAAAAGAAAAAGAAAAAAAAAAATTGGGGGCCCCCCCAGTGCTGGGCCCTTGGAATCATCCTAAGCTACCCCCCCCCCCCCAGCTACACCCCTGTCCGTGTGCACATGGTCAACTCAGGCTCCCTGTGAACAACACGGTCAACTCAGGCTCCCTGTGAACAACACGGTCAACTCAGGCTCCCTGTGAACAACACGGTCAACTCAGGCTCCCTGTGAACAACACGGTCAACTCAGGCTCCCTGTGAACAACACGGTCAACTCAGGCTCCCTGTGAACAACACGGTCAACTCAGGCTCCCTGTGAACAACACGGTCAACTCAGGCTCCCTGTGAACAACACGGTCAACTCAGGCTCCCTGTGAACAACACGGTCAACTCAGGCTCCCTGTGAACAACACGGTCAACTCAGGCTCCCTGTGAACAACACGGTCAACTCAGGCTCCCTGTGAACAACACGGTCAACTCAGGCTCCCTGTGAACAACACGGTCAACTCAGGCTCCCTGTGAACAACACGGTCAACTCAGGCTCCCTGTGAACAACACGGTCAACTCAGGCTCCCTGTGAACAACACGGTCAACTCAGGCTCCCTGTGAACAACACGGTCAACTCAGGCTCCCTGTGAACAACACGGTCAACTCAGGCTCCCTGTGAACAACACGGTCAACTCAGGCTCCCTGTGAACAACATGGTCAACTCAGGCTCCCTGTGAACAACACGGTCAACTCAGGCTCCCTGTGAACAACACGGTCAACTCAGGCTCCCTGTGAACAACACGGTCAACTCAGGCTCCGTGTGAACAACACGGTCAACTCAGGCTCCCTGTGAACAACATGGTCAACTCAGGCTCCCTGTGAACAACACGGTCAACTCAGGCTCCCTGTGAACAACACGGTCAACTCAGGCTCCCTGTGAACAACATGGTCAACTCAGGCTCCCTGTGAACAACATGGTCAACTCAGGCTCCCTGTGAACAACACGGTCAACTCAGGCTCCCTGTGAACAACATGGTCAACTCAGGCTCCCTGTGAACAACATGGTCAACTCAGGCTCCCTGTGAACAACACGGTCAACTCAGGCTCCCTGTGAACAACACGGTCAACTCAGGCTCCCTGTGAACAACACGGTCAACTCAGGCTCCGTGTTTGATGTAGAGACTAGAAGGTGTTTTCTTCCATCATTCAAATTGGGTACCAAAAAACAGGACTGTCGGATTTTAAGAAAGACTTGTCAGGTTTTAAACTGTTTAAACAGTCATTCTCAAGGAGACCTTAAGAACTTAAGAACTGCAACAACTATCGTGGGATTGTGTTGCTCTCAACACCAGGCAAAGTGTTCAACCCGCATTATCTTGGACAGACTGCGAAAAGGGGTCGATGATGAACTGAGAGAACACCAAGCCGGTTTCAGGAACGGTAGATGGTGCAGTGACCAAATTGCCACCCTCAGGATCATCATCGAGCGATCCATAGGATGGCACGCACCTGCCTATGTCAATTTCATAGACTTTGAAAAGGCATTCGATAGTGTAGACCGCAAGCTGCTTTTGGAAACTCATGGCACACTATGGAATCCCTAAAAAATACATCAGCATAATCAAGAACATGTATCAGGACATGAAATGCCAAGTGTTACATAACGGATGTGCACGAGAACACTTCAAAGTGCTCACCGGCGTGAAACAGGGCTGCCTACTTTCCCCCTTCCTCTTCCTCCTATGCATCGACTGGATCATGAGGCAAACCACAACCAGTAAAAAGACTGGCATCCAGTGGAGTCTAACGGAGCACCTCGAAGACCTGGACTTTGTGGATGACATCGCACTACTCTCACACAACCATCAACAGATGCAAGACAAACCCCAGCTGCTAGAAACAACTGCAGCTGGACTTGGGCTCAAAATAAATGGACCAAAAACTCAAGTAATCAGAGTCAATAATAAAAGCACGAACCCCATAACCATCGGGGGCCAGACACTGGAAGAGGTTGACAAATTCATATACTTGGGGGTAGTGTTATAGCTGTGGATGGCGGGACTGAGGAAGATGTAAAGGCAAGAATAGGAAAAGCAAGAGCAACATTCAACATGTTAAACAAGATATGAAAAACCCAAAACATCAAACTCAACACCAAGCTCAAAATCTTCAACTCCAAAGTCAAATCCGTACTGCTATATGGCTCTGAAACCTGGAAAACCACCACTAACATCACCAATAAATTACAATACCCCCCCCCCCCCCCCCCCTACTCAACCTCCCCCAATGTACAGTTTTTACGTCAAATGTATATAATCTCTTTTCTGGACTCTTTTTGTGTCACAAACAGTACTGTATTTGCAAATCTGGTATGTCATAAATGTATAGATGTAGCAGTACTGTCTATCTGTATGTCATATGTCCTGATGAATTGAAAATGGGGGACCCTGATGTAAACAAGACGAAAGTCTTTCTCTGGTCTGCATCCCCTTAACGTATTGTACCCATTCTGCAATCTGTTAATAAAGTTTTCAATTCAATTCAATTCAGACCTATCCATTGTCTGAGACGTATCCTCAGGATCTTCTGGCCAAACACAATCACCAACATCAAGCTGTGGGAATGCACCAAGCAAGAATCAGTGGAGGTCCAGCTGACCAGGAGAAAATGGAGCTGGATTGGGCACACACTTCGAAGACACCAAACCGCAATAACCAAACAGGCATTAACCTGGAACCCACAAGGCAAGCGAGGCAGAGGAAGACCCAAAAACACCTGGAGAAGAGACACTGAGCAGGAACTCAAGACAAGGGGACTGACGTGGAAACAGCTGGAGAGGATGGCGCAAGACAGACGGGGGTGGAAACTTTTCATGAATGAATGAATGAAAACTTTATTTAACAGATTGCAGAATGGGTACAATACAGTAAGGCTCAATACATACAATTGTTAAGGGGATGCAGACCTGAGAAAGACTTTCGTCTTGTTTACATCAGGGTCCCCCATTTTCAATTCATATTCAATTCAATTCATCATCAATGGCCTATGTTCCGAAAGGAATAAAAGGCCTAAGTAAGTAAAGTAAAACAGTAATTCAGAACTGCCCTATTGCATTATTGTACTCGGGTCTATTCTATTTTACTGTTTTATTACACTGCACTATGGCACTATTTTGCTGCTTTTATTATTTGTTTATCGTCTATATTATGTGTGAAGATCAGGCCGTAAACAGGGAGGCCTGTTGGGATGTTAGATCCTAATCTGAGGAACTGTGATTTGCTGTTGTCTTACCTGGACTTGTCTATTTTTGTCTACTTTGCTAATTTTGTCTTTTTTTTTTCCCTGCTGTGAAGCACTTTGAGCTGCAATTCTTATATGAAAGGTGCTATACAAATAAATTATTATTATTCTGTAGTTCATGGATTGGTGAGATATATAAGCAGAGACTTACTAGTCATTTGGGCCTTGTTCTGAGGTTTATTAGGCTTTGGATAATTATTCCTATCCTTTTTTTGATATACTACTCAGTGGCCACTTAGCTAAACCTGTGAAGTGGCCACTCTTGTGGATTTACCCAATAAAGTAGTCACTCTTGTGGGTGTACCCAATAAAGTAGTCACTCTTTTGGATGTACCCAATAAAGTGGTCACTCTTGTGGGTGTAGGCCTACCCAATAAAGTCACTCTTGTGGATGTACCCAATAAAGTGGTCACTCTTGTGGGTGTAGGCCTACCCAATAAAGTCACTCTTGTGGATGTACCCAATAAAGTGGTCACTCTTGTGGGTGTAGGCCTACCCAATAAAGTCACTCTTGTGGATGTACCCAATCAAGTGGTCACTCTTGTGGGTGTACCCAATAAAGTGGCCACTCTTGAGGATGTACCCAATAAAGTGCTCACTCTTATGGGTGTACCCAGTAAAGCGGTCACAGTAAAGCGGTTCCCTCCCAAAAACAAGACAGATTCACATCTAGAAGTGAGTGAATTTATTATTAACTCCGGTACACTACACACAACATTTTCATACAGTATGTCCCTTGTTGAGATGAAAAACAACCACTGCCACTAGGGGTCAGCAGAGTCACAGGACTGGCCGGGAGACGGTACTGCTGAACGAGACAGCATCATAGATCAAAGAACCAGCAGACAGCATCATAGATCAAAGAACCACACAACATGTTGAACCCATGTTGGTTAATTTCCAGCATACGTTTGTCACATCAGAGGGGGGGGGGGGTAAAGCTTCAACATTCTGTCTTCAGTTTCCTCAATAAAATAGATTGTTGTTACTCATTACTGATCGAAACAAAGGGGCCTGACTAGCCCACAAGCTTGCCTCTGTGTCTGTGAAGACCACAATAACTGCCAACAAGCCTGGAAAGTGAAGGACAAATGTAGGGACATTTACTTTAGTAAAAAAAACAATTTTTTTAAAAGAGCAATGAGTTTTCCTTAAAGGTAAGAAAGTTTCAAACACAAAAAGGTCATAAAATATAATACAAAATCAAGTTCAGGTGAAAAAGACAAACAAATCCACTACCAAACTAAAAACGGGGGAAGTGTTTACACACGAGCGTCTGACCAACGGCGAACAAACCCAACACAACAAGCTGCTTATTAGCGGAAGTGGGCTAAAATATATCTGAACACGTAAAAAATATATAAAAATCTTTGTCTTTTCTCCAAGTGAAGAAAAACACATTAGTCTTCTGTTGCATCTTTGTTCATACGGAAGTTACGGACTTCTTCAATCTTCTTGTCCTGTTATGGAAACACATATGATAAAGTAGTTATTGTATTGACTCATTTCAACAGATATAATAAAGTAGTTATTGTTTTCATTCATTTCAACAGATATAATAAAGTAGTTATTATATTCACTCATTTCAACACATAATAAAGTAGTTATTATATTCACTCATTTCAACACATAATAAAGTAGTTATTGTATTTTGAATTGTCTGATTGTAAATGTTCTAAAACTGGGTCATTCGCATGCAGGGGGAGGCAGAGAGAGGAGAGAGAGAGAGGCAGAGATAAAGAGAGAGACAGAGGTAGAGAGAGGCAGGAGGCCCACACATTATAAAGTAATTATAAAGAGTCTTCACTCGTTTCAACACATTATAAAGTAGTTATTGTATCACTTGTTTCAACACATTATAAAGTAGTTATAACGAGTCTTCACTTGTTTCAACACATTATAAAGTAGTTATTGTATCACTTGTTTCAACACATTATAAAGTAGTTATTGTATCACTCGTTTCAACACGCCCTACCCAAAGCTGTAAAGGAATGTGAATCCCTACCCACATTCAAAACCGCTCTTAAAGAGCACCTACAGGAGGCTGCAATTCGAAACTGGCCACCGTAAATGTCCAAACCCCCCCACCCCCTCCTAATAGACAGTCTCCTCCCCACTGCATGTATATATTCTCTCCCCACCGTATGTATATTACTCTCCCACCTGCCCAACCCCTCCAAATGTACAGTCTCCACCCCACCGTATGTATATTTCTCTCCCACCCACCCACCCCCTCCTAATGTACAGTCCCCTCCCCATCATATGTATATACTCTGTCAGGATCTCTGGGTAACAGTACTGTATATTTGAATACCGTTTATGTCACAAATGTATCAGTACTAAATACCTGTATGTCCCTATGCCATAAATGTCATGTATGTTGTGTATGTCATAAATGTCGATATGAATTGAAAATGGGGGACCCTGATGGAAACAAGACAAACGTCTTTCTCTGGTCTGCATTCCCTTAACAATTGTGTGTATTGAGCCGTACTGTATTGTACCCATTCTGCAATCTGTTAAATAAAGTTTTCATTCATCATTCATTCATTATAAAGTAATTATAAAGTCTTCACTCGTTTCAACACATTATAAAGTAGTTATTGTATCACTCGTTTCAACACATTATAAAGTAATTACAAAGAGTCTTCACTCGTTTCAACACATTATAAAGTAATTATAAAGAGTCTTCACTCGTTTCAACACATTATAAAGTAGTTATTGTATCACTCGTTTCAACACATTATAAAGTAGTTATTGTATCACTAGTTTCAACACATTATAAAGTAATTATAAAGAGTCTTCACTTGTTTCAACACATTATAAAGTAGTTATTGTATCACTCGTTTCAACACATTATAAAGTAGTTATAAAGAGTCTTCACTCGTTTCAACACATTATAAAGTAGTTATTGTATCACTAGTTTCAACACATTATAAAGTAATTATAAAGAGTCTTCACTTGTTTCAACACATTATAAAGTAATTATAAAGAGTCTTCACTCGTTTCAACACATTATAAAGTAGTTATTGTATCACTAGTTTCAACACATTATAAAGTAGTTATAAAGAGTCTTCACTCGTTTCAACACATTATAAAGTAGTTATTGTATCACTAAGAACACCTGGAGGCGAGACACTGAGCGGCGGAACTAGCTGGGGGGAGGCAGAAAGGAACTAGCTGGGGGGAGGCAGAAAGGAACTAGCTGGGGGGAGGCAGAAAGGAACTAGCTGGGGGGAGGCAGAAAGGAACTAGCTGGGGGGAGGCAGAGAGGAACTAGCTGGGGGGAGGCAGAGAGGAACTAGCTGGGGGGAGGCAGAGAGGAACTAGCTGGGGGGAGGCAGAAAGGAACTAGCTGGGGGGAGGCAGAGAGGAACTAGCTGGGGGGAGGCAGAAAGGAACTAGCTGGGGGGAGGCAGAAAGGAACTAGCCGGGGGGAGGCAGAAAGGAACTAGCTGGGGGGAGGCAGAAAGGAACTAGCTGGGGGGAGGCAGAAAGGAACTAGCTGAGGGGGAGGCAGAAAGGAACTAGCTGGGGGGAGGCAGAAAGGAACTAGCTGGGGGGAGGCAGAAAGGAACTAGCTGGGGGGGAGGCAGAAAGGAACTAGCTGGGGGGGAGGCAGAAAGGAACTAGCTGGGGGGAGGCAGAAAGGAACTAGCTGGGGGGAGGCAGAAAGGAACTAGCTGGGGGGAGGCAGAGAGGAACTAGCTGGGGGGAGGCAGAAAGGAACTAGCTGGGGGGAGGCAGAAAGGAACTAGCTGGGGGGAGGCAGAGAGGAACTAGCTGGGGGGAGGCAGAAAGGAACTAGCTGGGGGGAGGCAGAAAGGAACTAGCTGGGGGGAGGCAGAAAGGAACTAGCTGGGGGGAGGCAGAAAGGAACTAGCTGGGGGGAGGCAGAAAGGAACTAGCTGGGGGAGGCAGAAAGGAACTAGCTGGGGGGGAGGCAGAAAGGAACTAGCTGGGGGAGGCAGAGAGGAACTAGCTGGGGGGGAGGCAGAAAGGAACTAGCTGGGGGGGAGGCAGAAAGGAACTAGCTGGGGGGAGGCAGAAAGGAAAGCCCAAAGCCGTGTTGGATGGAGAAAAGTCGTAGATGGGCTATGCTCCATTGGGAGCGATGGGCCTAAGTAAGTAAGTATTGTATCACTCGTTTCAACACATTATAAAGTAGTTTATATAAAGAGTCTTCACCTTCTCCTTGAACTTCATGTTGAGGAGCTCAGTCTGAGCCTTGCGGTTCTCCTTGTTGGCCTCCATCTTCTGGTTGAGCTTCTCCTCGGTGACCTTGCTGAAGACCTTGCTCCCCTCGATGGCCTTCTGGTGAACCTCCTTCTCGTGCTCTCGCTCTCTCGCCAAGTGCTTCAGTATCTCCGCCTCGTTGCTCTGTTGGAGGAAAGTAAACGGCACCCGTTCAGTCAGTCTGCATGTCAAGTGGAGCCAAAACTGAATAGAGGAAACTGCCCCATTCAGTTCCGACTGCAGGCAAAAGTAGTCACGGATATCCAAAAGTAGTTGTCGGTCAGATGATTTTTGACGGGTGAATACGAGACACAAACAAAACGAGGACAAACAGTGAGAGTAGGACGCAGCGGCAGGCAGCCGAAAACAGTGGCGCAGCCATCTTACTCAGCCGTCAGCTGTCAGCAGGTAGGGTCCCTAAATGTTTAGTTTATTTGAAAATTATTAAAATACATTACATGTTACAACAAGTCATGCATCCTAAAATTATCAAGGATAGCACAAAAAAGTCACAGACTTATTTCCATTGTGGTCCTTGGTCTCAGCAGCACATGGTATTTACATAAACATGTATTACACATATTACCATCAGCCTACAGTATATTGCTAAAAAAATAGAATTAAAAAGTCAAATACAACATTATTAATAAAATATACAAATACAATATACAAAATGTACAGACACACTAAAACTACACTACATTAAAAACTAGAACCTTCCTTAGTTACTCTGGGACATTTTCTAGGAGCCATTTCCTAACGTTCACCTTGAAACTATACAGGTTCACGATCTGTTTGGTGGTCAAAGGCAACTCATTCCACTCCTGTGCTCCTTTGTGAGCAAATGAGCACTGTCCCATCTTTGTTCTACACCTTGGAGGATGCAGGTTTGCTATGCTAGATCTCGTTCTGTGGCTGTGTGATTCACTAACACTAGGAAAATAGTTACTAAAATATTTGGGGGCCCTGTTATTTATTATTTTGTGTACCATGTTGAGCCTAAGCTGGGCTACTCTGGCCTCAACTGGTAGCCAGTTGAGCTCCTGAAAATGTCTCCTCCCAACATGATCACGAGGTCCTAGGCCCATCACAACCCTGATCAGCTTATTCTGTGACACCTGTAGTTTCTTCTTTAATGAAGCTGACAGTCCCTCAAACCAGGCTACACTAGCATAATCAAAATGACACTGCACCAGGCTGTTGGCCAGTAGTCTAAGGCTTTCCCTGTCAAGAAGATTGGCCTTTCTAGCCAAAAACCTGGTGCAGGCATTTACCTTACCCAGCACCTGTAAGGCCATTCCCTCCCCCCCAGACTGTCATCCAGCATACAGCCCAGGTACTTCACTGCTGTTCTTGCTGCTACAACCTCAGACCCTAATTCTACCTTGAGTTCAGGAGCCTTTTTTAATCTGGGCTTAGATACGTACGAACAAAATAGTGTACTCAGATCCTTATGGGAGATGAGCAAAGCTGAATCATCAGCAAATAAGAATAAATTACAAGAACATGCTTCTCTCATATCATTTATGTACAATAAAAATAGCAATGGTCCTAAAACACTTCCTTGCGGCACCCCACAAACTATTGGTTTGGCATTCGACAAAAAACCATTGACCTCTACCCTCTGGTCCCTGTCTGTCAGATATGAGGCAATCCACTTTACAGCTGTATCATTCAGTCCCAGAGTTTTCAGTTTATCAAGCAGTAGACCATGATTTACTGTGTCGAAGGCTTTCTGAAGATCAAGTAAGACCATTCCACACAGTTTCCCTTCATCCATCTCCTTTCTAATAAAATCAGTCAGATAAAGGAGGCATGAGTCTGTAGAATATGACTTTTCCTAAACCCTGATTGAAATTCATATAGAAGATTGTCCTTGCTAACATATTCTGATATCTGCTCGTGCACCACTCTTTCTAAAATCTTGGACGTGACACTCAAAATGGATACTGGCCTGTAATTATCAGGCTCAGCGCTATTCCCTTTTTTGTACAAGGGAATAATCTTTGCATGTTTAGTACCACTTGGTACAATGCCTTGCTCCAGGGAGAGGTTAATAAGATGTGCAACTGTTTTACTGTGAGCGATTTGTAGTGCCAAATTTCCCACGGGATGAATAAAGTAATTCGATTCTAGTAGTAGTAGCATCATCATATAATTATTATTAGTAGTAGTAGCATCATATTATTATTATTAGTAGAAGTAGTAGTAGCATCATCATATTATTATTAGTAGTAGCATCATAATATTATACATTATTACTGTATGTATTATAAAATAATAATATTATAAAATAATACATTGCTCTTGACTTTTTGTTTATAATTCCTTTTATTTTTATTTTTGTTGTTATGATTGTTCTGTTTGACGGAGCTAGATACCGTGATTTGTTTGGAGGAATATGGAGAACACATGTTCAAAAATAAACGTTTTCATTAATTCGTTCATTATTATTAGTAGTAGCATCATCATATTAGTAGTAGTAGCATCATAATATTATTATTATTAGTAGTAGCATCATCATATTATTAGTAGGACTAGTAGCATCATCATCATATTATTATTAGTAGCATCATCATCATCATATTATTATTATTAGTAGTAGTAGCATCATCATATTATTATTAGTAGTAGTAGTAGTAGCATCATCATCATATTATTATTATTAGTAGTAGTAGCATCATCATATTATTATTAGTAGTAGTAGCATCATCATCATATTATTATTATTAGTAGCATCATCATATTATTATTATTATTAGTAGCATCATCATATTATTATTATTAGTAGTAGCATCATCATCATATTATTATTAGTAGTATTATTTTCATGGTTACCCGGCGTCTCTCGTCCGCTGCCCCCAGCTTCCTCTGGATCTCCTCCATAGAGATGTCCTTCTTGGGGGTGGTGGACCGCTGGATGTCGGCCTTGCTGCGCTCCAGGGACGAGGGGCTCAGGATCACCTCAAAGGCGTGACCCGAGGAGCGCTTGTTGATCTCCTTCACCTGGATGTCTGCAGGACCACGGAGTCAAGTCAGCATGTGATCAAAACGGGAGCTTCCCTCTGGGGAGAGTGGCTCCATCATATTTCAACAGTATAAACACTAACGAGAGCTTCCCTCTGGGAGAGTGGCTCCATCATATTTCAACAGTATAAACACTAATGAGAGCTTCCCTCTGGGGGAGTGGCTCCATCATATTTCAACAGTATAAACACTAACGAGAGCTTCCCTCTGGGAGAGTGGCTCCATCATATTTCAACAGTATAAACACTAACGAGAGCTTCCCTCTGGGAGAGTGGCTCCATCATATTTCAACAGTATAAACACTAACGAGAGCTTCCCTCTGGGAGAGTGGCTCCATCATATTTCAACAGTATAAACACTAACGAGAGCTTCCCTCTGGGAGAGTGGCTCCATCATATTTCAACAGTATAAACACTAACGAGAGCTTCCCTCTGGGGAGAGTGGCTCCATCATATTTCAACAGTATAAACACTAACGAGAGCTTCCCTCTGGGAGAGTGGCTCCATCATATTTCAACAGTATAAACACTAACGAGAGCTTCCCTCTGGGAGAGTGGCTCCATCATATTTCAACAGTATAAACACTAACGGCAGCTTCCCAAAAGTAAACAAATTAAATAATAACATTTCCAAACTGGGCAGTATACTGCACTGGGTGCTGCAGTGTTGCGTGCATAGTAGTAGACATATTAGTATAGTAGGTAGTAATATAGGCAAAGAAGATTATTTAGTGGAAGAGTGGAAGATAGTAGAAGACCGTTTTCTTCTTTCATTTCAGATATTGATTGAAGAAGTGTGTTTTTAGTCGACGGCGAAAGATTGGTGGGGTTTCGGCTGTCCTAACTCAAAGTGCACACTCGGCTAATATCACAATGTGTGCACAATGATACGTCTTTTTAAATGCTTTCATGAGGTCTAAAGGTGCTTCCATAGTCGAGCGGACCGTACACGGAGCAGACTCCCGCGGACTCAAAGCGGACCCAAAGGGTACTCAAAGCAGACCCAAAGCAGACTCCAAGTGCAAAGCTCCTATTTTCTGATGCGCGGACGTCCGCGGCGCCCACTTGGTGTCACACAAAACGCTGCTCGGGGTCTTTGTTGACCATGACCTGCATTAACACATTGACTGCCACGCTTCTATCCATCAATGTATGATCACTGCCACCAGTCTAAGCCTATGGAGATGTTCACCTTCTTTACAGGGCTATAACTTTTTTAATTGTATTGCTAAATTGACATTACTATGGCCCATTCACAGGGCACGAAATTAACTTTTTGACTCACCGGCCAGTGGCGGGTAGATGGGAAGAATCTACCCGCCAAGCATATTTCTTACCTGCCACATTTTTTTTGATTACATTTTTTTATTTTTATTTTATATAATTATTATTTTTTATATATATATTATATAAACATACTTGTAGTTGTATTATCTGCGAGACATCGCCACCACGCAACAAGTCAAAATGCTCGCTATCTGCAAACAGCTCCACTGTCTGTGTGTATACTTGAGTAGCCTTCAGCTCCAGTAAGGATTCTCCGGCGCTGCAGCTGGACCCTATACTCTACATTCAGCAGCATGCAGCATCGGTAAACAAGCCACAAATTAGGCCTGTCGTAAGACCAAAACACACTGCAGTTTTAATTATTTTACATTACTATTTTGTGACCCGCCAAATGGCGGACAGACCTCTCAGTGGCACACGCCAAACCTAAAATCTGGTCGCCAATGGCGGGTGGCGGGCTCTAGTTTCGGGCCCTGCCCATTCAACATCGATTATCTATCGTTCAGGATGTAGGAACGTTATGCTTTTTCGTTCATAGATTCTTCCAAAAATACCTTCTAGAATATAAATATGTTTTTATCGTTTTCTGCAGTAATTCATAGAACGTGAGTTATAGGCATAAACGCATATATAGATTATCAACTGGCGTTTATTGCCGATACATGCTATATAAAAAAATGTCAACTGTACATGATCGTATACGTTATGATTCATCATGCGCGGATGAAAGGGGGGGGGGGTCATTTATAATTCCGTGATCGTCAGTAAATGCTTTATGTAGTATGGGTGATATATTGATCAGAGCTGTTTGCAGTGAAAAGAATAAACAATCAAGCTGAAAGTAACGTTACTGTCCTCTTACCGTTCGCCGATGAGACTGGAGGAAAAAGATCCCACTTATTTGACGTCGATCGACTAGATCCATTTCCGGTTTGTATGGCGCAATAAACGCCCAAATCATATCGAATATTGAGTTATGGCAGCGATCCATAGCACGCCAGTGTGTGTCTATAGTCCCGCAACGATATGCGACTGCCGGACGGATTTCCCAGATGCACCGAGATCACCAGATCCACTTCCGGTTGTAACTCGCCCGATCATCCACCAGGTGGCGGTATTGAGGCGTTGCACTGTTGTGCAGAGTCCCACTGTATCAGCAGAGGCTGGGTGGCGGAATTATGAATGCCATGGCGAAAAAATGAAATATTATCTCAATAACGTCGTACAGCGTGGTCTGGCAGAATTAGCGTGGCCAGCAAACACGTCATAAGCCGTTTTTGGCGGTCAATGTGTTAAATGTGACACCGCGTGAGGAGAGTTTGAGATTTGCCCTTGACGGTAAAATCTTGTGATAAAAACGATGGCACAGATAGACGCACATTTTGAAGAGAGACTGACAAATGAAGTACAGAAATACAGACATTTATATGATACACGAGACACGATATGGCGCGAGACATGTAGGAAATTGGTCCGTGGAGGTCCGCTGAGGTACGATCGCCTATGAAAGCTCAATGAGTCCAGTGGACCTCCGCGGAGTCCAGTCCGTGTGCGGTCCGCTCGACTATGGGAGGAGCTTAAGGTGTGCAGCGTCTATAAACTGTGAATGTTTTCCATGTTTAAAACACAAACTTACCTTTAGGGGTCTCCATTTCACGAGTAGCTAAGAGAAACAGAGAGCAGACACAAGGATCGGTTAGTGACATGACAACAGTGGTGGTGGAGCGTAACAAGCACTGCACCAAAGTACACATTAGAGGTACTTGTACTTTACTAGAGTATTTCTCAAGTTAACCCTTGCACTACCACACTACAGAAGGTTAACCCTTTCACTACCACACTACAGAAGGTTAACCTTTCACTACCACACTACAGAACGTTAGGGGGAGATTAGCTGGTGTATCCAACCTCTACTACGCTCAACTGCATCGTTTGGTGAAAACACCATAGGCTAGCCGCTAGAAAACAAATACTCGCCAATTAGACGCTGACGTGACGTAATGTATAAACGTAAAGACGTGAAATTACTTTGTTGGCTTTGTTATGACACTATCTTGGTACCAATGGCGCAAAGTTGCAATATTCAGTCGATTGATTGTAAAGTGCAATGTTTATAATCCAAGCATATGGCTTTTCCTCAAACTGAGCTATGCAATCTGACAGGTGATTGCATGTGCAGGTGACTGGCCATGCAAACATTAAGTAACCAGCAGGTAACTTGAATTAGGGAAACCCATAGGAACTCTCATTTTAGCACGACACGTCACCTGAAAATACAATCACAGCAGATTGCGTAGTTCAGTTTACTTTTGGCAAAAGTAAAAAAAAAAATTAAATAACTTTTCCAAACTGGGCAGTATACATCAGGTAGGCTGTGTCCTTGGCTCCAGTTAATTGATTAATCAAAGCTAATGAATTGCTTGTGAGACGTAGACGTGTGACATCACAGGGGCAACGTGCGCCCCAGGGCTTAGTATGGACATTAGGGAGGCTAGCTCATTAAATATTTTAAAAAGTAAGCTAAAATCCTACCTCTTCATCTTAGCCTTTTAATACACTCTACCACTTAGATTAGTGTACTGTCCATTTGTATGTCTGCACTTTATGCATTGCTTTTATTTGGTCAATTCTCTGCAAATCTTATGCCTGTCAATATGTATGCCAATTTTACGCCTATGTTATTTTATGTCTACATTACTGCTGTGAAGCACTTTGGGCTGCAATTGTTGTGTGAAAAATGCTATACAAATAAAGTGTATCATTATTATAATAATTCAGAACAGCTTGTTTAGGCTTGTGAATCTGAAGAAGTCAAACTGTGGCCAAACGGCAAGAAGCTGCCATGTCGTTTTCCCTCAGCATCTAAATAAAACCTCAGACTGACAAATCAATATAAAGACATCATTTCCATAATATGTTCCCTTTAGAGCTGCTTTAGAGATCATTTAGAGCTGCTTTAGAGCTAATTTATAGCAGAGCGTGACTGTGGTGCATTTTGTTACATTAATGTTAACTGCGATGTTGTTTTACAACAAATACAACTGAACATTCACATTTAGTAATTAGCTGACGCTTATCCAAAGCGACTTACAAGTTCTGTACAACAAATCAGCAGGAAGAGTACAACTGTTTCAGCTGAGTAAGTGTTGAAACGTGGGTGCTGCAGTGTTGAGTGCATAGTAGTAGACATATTAGTATAGTGGGTAGTAATATAGGCAAGGAAGATTATTTAGTGGAAGATAGTAGAAGACAGTTTTCTTCTTTCATTTCAGATATTGATTGAAGAAGTGTGTTTTTAAATCGACGGCGAAAGATTGGTGGGGTTTCGGCTGTCCTAACTCAAAGTGCACACTCGGCTAATATCACAATGCGTGCACAATGATACGTCTTTTTAAATGCTTTCATGAGATCTAAGGTGTGCAGCGTCTATAAACTGTTAATGTTTTCCATGTTTAAAACACAAACTTACCTTTAGGGGTCTCCATTTCACAAGTAGCTAAGAGAAACAGAGAGCAGACACAAGGATCGGTTAGTGACATGACAACAGTGGTGGTGGAGCGTAACAAGCACTGCACCAAAGTACACATTAGAGGTACTTGTACTTTACTAGAGTATTTCTCAAGTTAACCTTTTACTACCACACTACAGAAGGTTAACCTTTCACTACCACACTAGAAGGTTAACCTTTCACTACCACACTAGAAGGTTAACTACAGAAGGTTAACCTTTCACTACCACGCTACAGAAGGTTAACCTTTCACTACGCTCAACTGTAGTTTGGTGAAAATACCATAAGCTAGAAAACAAATGCTCGCCAATTAGACAGTAGTGTAGTAACAAAGCCAAGTAATTTGGGAAATATATCCGTTGTATGCTGTACTTTTCTTCCACTACATTTATCCAAACCCATCATAGTTACTTTGAAGAAAAAGATTGTACATACAAAACATGGCATACATTGATGAAGATTAGGTACTTTCAAATGTAAACCTGCCAACTTCAAGGGGAAGTAATCGGAGCCAGGATAACTATACCACATAGCATAACATTTAAATGTTGAATCAAGTGTTCCTTTATTAATCCCCTTGGGGGAAATGCAGGTGTCATCAGCATGGTGGAGGGGAGGTACGCGTCTATATTAATCCCAGCCGAAGAGTGCAAGAGCGCTTCCGCATTCTTCCCCATTCGCCGGTAAGCAATGCACATTTCCTTTTCCTTCGCCCAGGTGCTCGCCGCGCATGCGCATGAGGTCCTCGCTTGGTTCAGACGCCCCATTCAACACGGTTAATCACAGATGCCAGAACGCGCCATATTAAAGCCTTTGGTTCATATTAGCAACGCTGGTCGCAACGCTGGTCAATCACATTAACGCTGGTCAATCACATTAATCACAGAACACGCCAAATTAAAGCGCTAATACGGTATATATATTATAATATATATACGCGATGGACGCAGCAGGCGATGTTTGCATACTTCATATATGTGTCTACCTCTTCTTGCTGTCATTGAAAAGTTTATTAACAGATTGCAGAATGGGTACAGTACAGTACAGCTCAATGTGCATCTTCTGTGTTTGTTTCCTTATTTGATCAATTGCAGGTATGAAAAGTACCTGCGGTACATTGAGCGCCTCTACAGTCGCAGAGAGTGCTGGGCACTCAGTTACCGGGTCGCGCGCGGTCTCCTCACCCGGGGAAATAACACAAACAATTATGGCGTTATGTGGTCCTCGTTTGGATAATATGTAAAGTAGAGTTGACAGCTGCGTTGTGTTAACGTTACAATGTACAGGGAAATAACGTTATGGCGTGTTATGGCGTTATGAGGTCGTCGTTTGGATAATATGTAAAGTACAGTTGACAGCTGCTTTGTGTTAACGTTGCAATGTACAGGGAAATAACGTTACGGCGTTGCGAGTGAATCCAGTCCACGTCGCGATAATATGTATTCCATTTCGGCGTCAGCGGGGAAAAAGAAAATGCGCATTTGGAGGGCGTTACCGGGGGCCAATCAGGGCAAAATGCGGAAGCGCTCTTGCACTCTTCGGCTGGGATTAATATAGACGCGGGAGGTACAGGTAAAAAAAAAAGATAACAATAAATATATTAGAACATGATAATAATGGATCATGTGTTCTTAATACAAGAACGTCATGTAGTAAAATGTGTCCCTTTATTTAATATCAAATTCTTCTCTTCTTTTAATAGTGAATGACTTACTTTTACCAGTTTACTTTTTTTTTTTATTATCTAGAATCTGGAATGCTGTCAAACAGCAACCTCTGAGCAAATGAGCTCATGGGACCAGAATTGCAATATACTTTTATAGTTTTGGTCTCATGTGTTGGTTGGAGTCTAGTAACTACTTGTACTGTGCAGCACTTCTCCAGACCTGTCTTGGCAGAGCCCGGTGTTTAGGAACCCCTCCCCTATTCCCACTAAACTCCAAGTCAAGCTTTCCTTTATTATTAATCCCCTTGGGGAAATTAGGGGGAAATTTGCAGCATGGAAAAGAAGAGGTACAGGCAAAAAAATATAATAATATAAATAGTAGTAATAATAATATAGTAATACTTATAATAAGAGAGTATTATACCTAAGATAGGTTATTTCTTTATGATCCCCTTGGGGGAAATTCCGACTGCATAGCAGCACGAGGAGGGAGGGGGAAGGGAGGTGCAGGTATGAGCAGCTGGGTAATAGTAGAAATACATGATAAATATATATAGGCAATATTTATTAATATTAATTTCAAAATACGAATATAAAAGCGAGGTTATAGAAACCACTGTAAACAATACAATTAAGTGAATATAGAAATACAATAAAAAAAAATACTGTAAACAAAGGTGCATAATATGATTGTGACTTGGTTATATATTATATTATATGCGTTATAGGCAGTAGCCTACATAATTTGAATCTGAATATATAATACTACGAGTTAAGAGAAAAAGTAAACAGTGTGTAACACGAGGTACCCTAACTGGCAGCAGGATAATAATAATACAGATCGGACCAAAACACAGTTCACTTTTCAGCAGAGCGTGGAGCCAATCTGATTATTAATCATCATCACTAAACACATCGATCTAACAGTAATCGAACTACCTTATCTTAAACTAAAATAATAAAAACAAATAGTCTCTTCTTTCTATTTCCTCGAGGAGGACTGGTGTTGATCCGACCGACTTCACGGTTGGCGAGAGTGTGTTGCTGAGGACGATTGGCACAGCAGCACTAATCAATAAAAACAATCGAACAGCCCCAGCAGGATTATTATGGACTGTCCTCCCAGCAGCTGGCACCGCTCACACAATAATAACGCGCCAAAGTAGTGGGGTGATGGAGGTAGATGGTACACACTGTAGTAACTATAGCAGCTAATCAGAAGATCAAATACCTTTAACTGGATTTTTTTTTTTATTATATAGATAACTACAAACCGAATTGTTTTTGCCATTATAGTAAGTAAATATGTTAAAACTATTTTAGTTTGAATCGCTTCTTTCTTTCCAATGAACTGCTCGTTGCTGCAACTCAACTCTTCAGACCTTTTTTCAACTGGATACACAGGAGTTGACAGTTGGGTCCGAATCCGCTTTAATGTTATGTTACTAAGTTAAAATGCCCCATAATTGCTTTCATTTCTGTCGACGATTGTCGCCCGGTAAAGTTGCCATATCCTCCTCCTTACCTGTAAGTGCTGTACGTTGGTTGTTATTATGTTTATGTAATAAATCCTCAGCACCAGAGCACCGAAGTGAGTCGTTCTCCAAAGTGAGCTCTCAGCGCCTCCACCACACTTTACCGCGCTGGAGGAGGCGGGATCGACGTCACGTCCGGTTCAAGTTCGCGCCAAGAGACAAAGGAGCCATGAGCTCGCGCGCCGCCCCCACCACTCTGTTGCCCTGTTGCCCTGTTTCCCTTTTTTTGACGTTGACTAATGAGAGAGAGAGAGCGAGCGAGAGAGAGAGAGAGAGAGAGAGAGAGAGAGAGAGAGAGAGAGAGAGAGAGAGAGATGAGAGAGAGAGAGAGAGAGAGAGAGAGAGAGAGAGAGAGAGAGAGAGAGAGAGAGAGAGAGAGAGAGAGAGAGAGAGAGAGAGAGAGAGAGAGAGAGGAGACTGGAGGGAGAGAGAGACGAGAGAGAGAGAGAGAGAGAGAGAGGAGAGATGAGAGAGAGAGAGACTGAGAGAGAGGAGAGAGAGAGAGAAGAGACAGAGAGAGAGAGAGAGAGGAGAGAGAGAGAGAGAGAGAGAGAGAGAGAGACTGAGAGAGAGAGAGAGAGGAGAGAGAGAGAGAGAGAGAGAGAGATACTGGGGGAGAGAGAGAGAGAACAGGACAGAGAGAGAGAGAACAGACAGAGAGAGAGAACAGACACAAAATACATCTAAAAATAGGTACAGATACTGTTATCATTCAACAAGTATTTAAAACATGTCCAAGTCTTTTTGAGAGGTAGTATGTTTCAAAGCCAGATATACGTTTCTTTTATAAAATAGTTGTTCTTTTTCATCAGCAATTATTGTATGGATACAATATTTTACAGTATAGTTTGTGATTATAGGCAGCATGATTTGAATAATAAAATAAAATATAAAAATTGGGTACATTTATAACCACATCAGGTTTAGGTGTATTTGGTAAATTTCCAAAAATCAACAGTGTAGGTTATATAGTCAACAAATGAGTGTTTGAGAGATTCATCCTTTTCCTTACAAAAACAGCACTCAAAAATATTTTATTTTTGTAATATATATCGAGATGATAACTGTCAGGTTTGGGGGGGGGGTGGACATATACACACAAAAGGGGGGGGGGGGGTAAAGTTACCACTGCTTGACAGGGCATGGGGAAATGGAGGAACACTGAAATAAATAAAAAATAAAAGCTAATGAAAACACAAATCACCAGGATCAAAGAAATTGGGGGGAAAAACAAAACAAAAAACAACCGCCATTGACTAGCAGTTTAAAAGAAACAGGAAAACAAAGCAAGAGAAAAGTAGAAACTGTACTCAGGTAACACTCCTCTACTATGAGGGCAAACGTGAGATGAACAAGCATCTGAGCACAGGAAACCAAGCCTACTTATGTTGTGTTCGGGTGTGTGTGCCGCACAGCTGGACTGGTAATCTGGCATACCAAGCATTTTCCCGGTGGGCCGACTCACCTGGGGGCCGGTATAATTTGATTTATGAAAATCTTTTAAAAAGAATTGGTCAACGACCGGTCCATAAAGCAGGGACAGCGGCCCATTGGTTCATTTTCTATACTGACACTGGGCTGGCCCAATCACATCTCTTACTAAGCCCCACCCCCTCCTGCAGCAACAGCTGGCCCACTGCCAGGCAGAGGAGCAGGAGGAGAGTGTAGCAGCTACTCCAGGTAGGGAGTAGTTAGTACCTTCATGATTAATAGGGACTCGCAGGGAGGTAGTGTGCGTGCCATGCCATGATGACGATGATGATGATGATTCATTCAATTAATGTCGACAATAATATGATAACATACTCGTAAGTTGTAACGCTATCATAAAGTGAGACCGTCAACTACTGCTGGTGGTCTCTCAGTCAGTCAATGTCAAATAGCGCAGCATAAGCTATTGGCATTGTTTTTGTAGCTAGCATAGTTCCCTAATGCAGTCGCAACTCCGGCGGACTATTCTAACATTAACTAGCTAACGTTATTTTGTCAGCATTGCGTTGGCTAAGCCCACGTTGCTGTGAGTGACCTAGGTCCATATCAAAAAGGTGATCTATTAACTGTGTAAACCTTATGCAATATTCATCATTGATATTTGAATACTACTGAATCTGTATGAACTGAGTAGTTAGTATCTATGAAATAAGATGGAACAGCTCCATGCATTAATTGAATAAACAACTATTTGCTCATTACCAGTATGGTATTGTTTAATTGTACAGCTATTTGCACATCTTTGTCAGGGAATTCCAACAATTCTGGACATGAATGTACCAGTTAATTGTAATCATCTCTCTCTCTCTCCTTATGTCTAATCAAGCCAGGTTGTGGAGGAGAGAGACAGGGAGGAACAGGCTGTAGACTACTTTGCCCGTCCTGAACCTGCTATGATGCAGGTGTTTTTACATCACCACCCAAAACAAGATTCAGCCAATAGCGAGTTCAGTGAGTACACTGGTCCACTTGCACTGGTCCACTTGTCCATGGCACTTACTACCCAGCTTTGTAGTGGTTTGGGGGAATAGTACAGTAGGTACGCATATTTAAGGGACTGCAAGGATGGTGTACTGGTGGGTGGTGTCCGACCGATTGTGGTGGGCTGGTCTGGGCCAAAAATGCCAAGGCCGATTTTTTTGTCCCAGTCCAGCCATGGTGTGCCGTGACCCCTTTCAACGTAAAATGATATCATAACTACCATCTAGTTATTTTTATTGGAACAATGCTTCACGATATCCTCCACAACAGCTATATAAACACTACAAAACTGATTTAGACAATTCTAGCCAATTCTGAAGCTCTCTCTGGATTAAACTCTGGGTCACATTTGGCTCAATCAAAATTCATCTTTGACTCTAGACACCCGACCTCCACAGTAACTATTATTTTCTTGCAGTATGCACCTGTACTCCCAATCCCTCTGGCACCCCTCCCCCCACGGGAACTCAACCTTTCTCACAGAATATGGACACTGACACTGAAATTCAACTTGAACCTTAACACACACACATCTGCACACGCACACACACGCATGCACACACACACAAACACACAGACACTGAAAAAGAATACCCCTTGCTTTTCATCATAAGTCTCAATCAAGACACAATCAAGATAGATGTCCACATGAGCTGTTCATACCACAGTCTATCCATATTTTAACTTTTTCTAACATAAATCTATATGGGTTACTAGTTAATAATATAAAATTACAATTATAAAGTAAATTTTTTATTCTAATATTAGTCTATTATAGACAGATAACATAATTATCCACTGTCTTCACTATAGGGACTATAATGAGTGCATTTAATCCCATTTCTAAATTAGAAATATGAATGCATAATAAGTTAGTTATGATGTAGTAAAAACAATATTGGATGATAGTCATTGTTTTTGAGTGTTTTGGACCTATGAGTTAAATCATGGGTCAAAATTTACCCGCGAACACACAGGACTAACTGGGGCATATTTCAGTTAGTCACAGCAAAAGTCACCTAGTAAAAGTGAGATAATTGACAATATCAAAACATGCTAGGGCTGTACCGAATAGTTCGAAGCTTCGTTCATAATGTTGACATTCAAATTCTAAATCAACATAAAAAATTGTAAAAAGAAAAAGATTTTTTTTTTTTACATTTTTATTTGCCAAGGTATGGCGAGTGCCATACCTTGCCATACCAAATGGACGCCCCTGCTATCAAGCATCTGTAATATATCAATTCCAGCATCTGTAATATATCAATTCCACTCACGGCAGCAACATTACTTCTAAATGATATATCTTTATTACCAACATCCATACAACAGAAAATAATTATTCTGGCAGGCATTACAGCAGCCAAAAAACTTATCGCTATGAGATGGAAAGAACCTGAGAATCTCACGGTAATTCACTGGTCCCTGACATTGCTGGACGTTATTTATTTGGAGATATCGACTGCTCGGATGGTTGGGGTGGGACAGGCGGGTATTGAAATGTGGACTGCAGCGGCCGAGGAGGTCAAAGGCTCCATGTAGCGGCAGAGTGGGGGTAGGGTGTTGGTCCTGGGGAATCCGGTGGTCTTGTCCGGTGGTCTTATAAAAAAAAGAAATTTGATTAAAAAAAAATCATTAATGGGCTGGCACCTCCTCCACTGTGCGACTTTGTCCAAATTCGTACAAACTCCAACGAGCTACAAGAACAGTGTCAGCACTTGATTGCGTTAAACCGTTCTGCCACACTATGTTTGGACATGTCATCTTTTTCTGTAAGAGCAATTACTCAGTGGAACAGCCTGCCCAGAAGAGATGAGGAGGTGCAGCTCAATTGTCATCTTCAAAGCTCACCTGACAGCAGGGGCGGAGCTATAGGCGCGGCTGGGGAGGCAGCTGCCTTAGGGCCCGCCCACCGTCTGGCGGGAGGGGGGGCCCGGGCCCCGGGCCCCCCCTCCGGCCCCGGGCCCAGGCCCGGGACTGAATGGAGTTGCCGTTCGCGTGTGGGACTGGATCGAACACAACTGGTGGTAACGGCAACTGGGACTGGTGCGTTTGTTTTGATTCTAGGCTCCTCCCGTTTTGCCAGTACTGTGGTACGAGTACGACTGATAGCGTGTGGTTTAGGAACAGGGCGTTTTGCACAAATCCAGCGCTCCCTTTCCTTGGCTGTGACGTAGCCACGTAAATCTCACAAGCAGCGCGGAGGTGATATTTTTCTCTGATGTCGCGTTCACGTTACGTGGGAAGAATCGGAAGAATCAGCTTCCGACTGGGAAAAACCATTCACGTCAGCCTCCTAGTTGTAATTCCTACTAGGACATATGGGATTTTTTATAGACCCCGATATCTCCCACTTCGCGTCACGAATTGCGGAAGTATGGATGTGGGCGTTTTGATCGAGTCAATGCGTGAAGGCTTCCTAGTTGTAGCAACGAGATGTCCTCTGGTTCTTCCGCTTCTTCCCACGTAACGTGAACGCGACATCAGAGAAAAATATCGCAAGCTATGTTCAACATAATAAGTCACCTGAAACATGAATGAATGAATGAAAACTTTATTAACAGATTGCAGAATGGGTACAGTACAGTACAGCTCAATACATACAATTGTTAAGGGGATGCAGACCAGAGAAAGACTTTCGTCTTGTTTACATCAGGGTCCCCCACATCACCACCGCTACCATGGTGTATTAAAATCCGAAGACGCCGAGCAGCTAAAGGGGACATTTACCGAGGACCAGCACAAAGTGTGGATATATTATGATTTAACAAGTCTTATCTGTCCAGGACGATGACAACATTATTGCAGGTAAGCTAACTAGTACTACTAACGTTATCACGCTAGCTTGGATGCTAACTAACGTAATGTGAATGAATGAATGAATGAAAACTTTATTTAACAGATTGCAGAATGGGTACAATACAGTACGGCTCGTTAAGGGGATGCAGACCAGAGAAAGACGTTTGTCTTGTTTACATCAGGGTCCCCCATTTTCAATTCATAGTGATCATAGAAAACATACGTTACCACCTAGCCACAATCTATGGTATTTCTAGGTTACCACATGGGTGGCGCACGTGAACACTTTGTGAATTATGTGAGGGTGTATCATGATGATGGTAATTTGGCACTTAACGAACGTTACCTATCTCTTTGCCGTTTTGCATAGTGCACTGCATAGTACCAGAGATGACAAAAGTTATGTGGTAACATAGGTCGCATCACTGCCAGTAGTCGGCATATTACCCAATTCTGACTCTGGTATTAGTCAACTAACGTACTGTTAGCCGCTCTGTAATAACGAAACTGAAATATCTAATGATGATAGTCAATCATAAAGACAGAAAACACTCTCATCACAGACAAGCTGGATCTGGCCAAATACCTAAACATGTCATGGTGAATGAATGAAAACTTTATTTAACAGATTGCAGAATGGGTACAATACAGTACAGCTCAATACATACAATTGTTAAGGGGATGCAGACCAGAGAAACACTTTCGTCTTGTTTACATCAGGGTCCCCCATTTTCAATTCATTATAACATAATGACATACAGATAGACAGTAGTGCTACATCTATACATGACATACCAGATTTGCAAATACAGTACTGTTTGTGATACGAAAAGAGTCCAGAAAAGAGAGTATATACATTTGACGTATTATTATTGTATTGTGATATGTTTTGTTTCATGTTGGATTTTTTTTTTCTTTTTCTTTTTTTTTTTTTTTAATAATACAATAAATATCGGGGGGGGGGGGGGGGCCCGAGCTGTCAATCTCGCCTCGGGGCCCGTGGGGCATTCCAACCGCCACTGCCTGACAGGATATTGCTAGTTAAACCTGTTCCCCACCCCACCCCACCTACCCCCCCACCCCACCCCACCTCCTCCAATGTACAGTTTCTTCCCCCTCAAATGTATATACTCTCTCTTTAGACTCTTTTTGTACTCTGTATGTCATAAATGTCTAAATGTAACAGTACTGTCTATACCTGTATGTCATGTATGTCATATGTTATGATGAATTGAAAATGGGGGACCCTGATGTAAACAAGACAAAAGTCTTTCTCTGGTCTGCATCCCCTTAACAATTGTGTATATTGAGCTGTACTGTATTGTACCCATTCTAAAATCTGTTAATAAAATGTTTAATCAATCAATCAATTCCCACTTTCAGTAGGGTACCCTTTAAGCGGGAGTGTTCTTTTAATATGTTATTGTATGTTTTTATTGTATTGTTTTACATTGAATGTATTTATTGAATTGTCTTACATTGTATGTTTGTATTGTATTGTTTATATATTGTATGTACAAGGGACTGGAGATGTAAAATAGCAAAAGCTACAATTCTAGTGCATCTTTTCTCTTCGGAGACTAATGTTTTTATTTGTACATTGTCCCTGAAATAAACTTCGGTAGCACTTTATAATAACACCCTGTTATAATACATTTATAAGGTATTTGTAGATAATGGACTAATCATGAACAAACTATTTATATACATTCATAAATGATTATTAAAACATTTATAACTATATTTGTATACCATTTACAAAGTATCTATAACGCATTAGTGGATAATGAACTAATTATGAACAAACCATTTATATACATTCATAAATGTACTCGTTTAAAATTCGATCTGTTGGTCACTTTTTTCCACATGATCAACCTTATTTGTTCATTATAAGTGCAACATTTAATAATGATATCTAATGTGTAGTAACACATTTGTAGATGCTTTGAAAAATGGATATGAAAAAACAACTATACCTCCATTTATTTGTTCATGTTCAACAAATGATTTGTTAGACATTCATAAATGATCTATAAATCATTTGCAGATGCTATTGTGTGCCCTCATCTAAAGTGAACACTATTCATCATTAACAAATGTGTAATACAGTTTGTTCATTATTTGTTGACTTTCAACTCACTTGTTATGAACGATCTGGCTTTTATGAATACAGACACGAGGCAAAGACCAGACTTGTCTTTTCATGTTTAACAAATAATATAATAATAATGCAGGACCTGTTGCAGAGGTCTTTATTCGGCATGCAACGACACTCAATGTTTTTAGTGGTACACACAGCGGTTAGTTTAGCACACACACCGGAACACACACGCATGCATTGTCTTTTTAGGATCGCCGATGCGATTTGTCTCTGCGATTAACCCATCCCGTCGTCCTTCCCCCCCAATCCAAGTGCTCCTGTCCGTCTTCGTCAAGGACGCCACAGCGTTAGCGATCTGTTGTTGTGCATGTTTTTCCATTGGGTTTATCTTATCGGGGGGAAACCCTTGCGAGCACGGGGAGAACATGCAAACTCCACACAGAAAGGCCTGGGAGATACCCCACCTGGGTACCTGGCATCATGGAAACCTGGTCCCCAAGCGGGAATCGAACCCTGGACCTTCTTGCTGTGAGGCGACAGTGTTAACCACTACACCACCGTGCCGCCTAATGATTTGTTAGACATTCATGAAACATCTATAAATCATTTGCAGATGCTATTGTGTGCCCTAATCTAAAGTGAACACTATTCATCATTAACAAATGTGTAATACAGTTTGTTCATTATTTGTTGACTTTTTCATCACATGTTATAAATGTTCTAGACAGCTTTCGGATCCACCCTTCTTTGTGACATCAAACAGTGACAGAATTAGGACTATAGATAAATGCAATTTTATTAACACAAAGCAAAGCAAAATACCAATACACATTGTTTATTTATTATTTATTTAAAAGAAAATGTGTATCTTTTGACACTCCTCACATCTTTTGACACCTTCTCTACTGTGTGGATTATTTTATGACTAACTAAAAGACTAAATGCTTTGTAACAGTCCTCATATTGACATGGTTTCTCTCCTGTGTAGACTCTTCTCTTCTTACTATCTGTATTGTACTTTTCTGATGTCATGAAGTATTCAGCCTAGGGGACCATGACGATGTTTTCTAGCAAGCCACTCAATGATGCCAGGTGGTCTTTAAGTGACTGCTCTGTGCAGCATATCAAATGCATTCATGCATGTCTGACTGTTAAATAAGTAAAGAATTATGTAAATATGTTGTTAGAATGGTACAAATATTCATCTGGTGACATTCTTCATAGCATTAGCACATTTATTGACCCAGAAAATTAGTAGTTTGACACCAAAATTGATCTTCTATGTTCAACATTTATTTTTTATTTTTTTATTTGTCTTTTTCCCCCTCCATTTTCCTCCGATTTTCTCCCATCCCAATGTTAGTCGTATGCCAATTCCCAGTCCCTTCCTGGTCGCTGCGCTTTACCCCCCACAGTCAGATCATTTGGGAGAGTGGAGGCTACCACGTGCTTCCTCCGACACACGTCCAGCCAATCACCGCTTCTTTTCACCTGGCAGCGCGGATTCTCATTGAGAGGGCGTAGCGTGTGGGAGGACCACACTATCCCCCTCACGTCCAATCCGCGCTTAGCAGGCGCCCCGACCGAACTGTAGGAGTCGCTGTTTACAACGACCCGGACCCACCCCGCCAGCTTCTCCCACCCTCTGATACAGCCAATTGTATCAGTGCAGACGGCCAGCCAAGCTGGTGACAACCCCGGAGCTGTGAGCTGGATTCGAACAGGCGAACCAAGCTCACAGCTCCGGGGCTGGTGACGAACGCAATCTCCGCTCGACCACCTAACCGCCCTTATGTTCAACATTCTAACAACAAACCCTAACCCAACATTCAAATTTTTGGCAGTTGTTAGAATGTTCGACACATTTGTACCACATGCACAAACCTGCTTGATTATTGCCCCAAATAGCATGCAAGTTGGACAAAGTGGGTATGTCTGGAAAGAAGAGGCTTGTGGGTACCTATAAAACCAATGTTCACTCTGATATATTCATGTGAACGGCCAAGGGACCTTTTGGAAGATAAGCATGGCAGTTTTTTCTAGGCGAACATTTTACATAACTTTGAATCATTGCCTATTAAAACCTCCTTCCCAACAGTTGGGCTTAATGAAAATGATACCAATGGAAAGCTTAGCTTCTCTAGTTTACAGGGATACCAATACCTTTGTGTTCGCTCAAATATTGAGCGCGCTATGGACCAAGATATTTATTAATGGGCAGAACCTTGATTTTACATGGCGGCCATCTTGAAATCCATCATGATTACGTGGCCCCTACCCCAAAATGAAAGCTATGATGATGAGGAACACGTGGGAAAAATGTGGTGCTTTTGTCCGGCGTGTCCACATCCTTCTCAAATCTGGTGCTAAGCCACCGCACTAACAGGGTGAGCAGCTTCAAGTACCTGGGGGTCCACATCTCAGAGGACCTGACATGGACAACACACATAGACTCAGACGTAAAAAAGGCGAAGCAGCGCCTCTACCACCTGAGACAGTTAAGGAAGTTCAGAGTATCTGGGAAGATACTCCAGTCCTTCTACTCCGGAGCTGTAGAGAGCATCTTGACTGGAAACATCACTGCCTGGTATGGCAACAGCACGGCACAGGACAAGAACAGAGAGTGGTGCGCTCAGCCGAGCGTACCACGGGTATTGCACTACCAACCCTGCAGGTCCTATACAACAAGAGGTGCAAATCCAGAGCCTGCAGGATAATGAAAGACCCTCACCACCCCAACAACAGCCTGTTCACGCTGCTGCGGTCAGGCAAACGCCTGCGAGCACCAGTAACGAGGACAGAGAGACTTAGGCTCAGCTTCTTCCCACAGGCCATCAGAGCCTTGAACACTGAACTCTCCACGCACAAGCACACATGAGCACACACACAACACACACACTGTACACGCTCACACACTAGCAGTAGGGTGACCAGGTGTCCCCCTTTTGGTTGTACTGTCCCACCATTTGACCGAACGTCCCACATATTGAGAGGATGTCCCTCTTTTTGAAGCAAAAAAAAAACATTGGTCTCGGTGAAGACCATGTTATTCTGATAAAAAAATTACATTATCTATCTGTCCCACTTTGTCCCACCAAAATCTTACTGTTGTCCTGCTTTTGGACTTTTTGCATCTGGTCACCCTAACTAGCAGCCACTTTAACATGAGCACACACACACTCATGCTGCACACGCTCACACTATGGACACTTTACAGAAGGAAAGATCACTTTAAGAATAGTATAGCTTGAGATCGTATAATATAGCATTGTATAGCAGTGTACATAAAAACCCAATGCCTCATCCGTAGCTAACAGTGTACTGCACTGCCACAGGACCTGTGGCATGCTCTGTAAATAGCTCATGTACAGATACCGATATGCCTACTTTGTTTACTTGTTTATTGCACTATTGGTTGGACTCTTATATTATATTATTACTTGTATTATGCACATCGTTGCGGGCGAGACCCCCTGCATTTCACTGTATACCTGTATGCCGTGACAAATAAAACTCTTGTATCTTGTATCTTGTATCTTGTATATCCACACCTGTCTGTATACCTGCATATAATCCATTTTATATATCTGTAGCTACTATATCTATATCTGTACATATCCCTTACCTACTCTTACTAGTTATGCTGCTGGCCAGTATGACTTACTACCATAGTGTCTTTACGACGGCACGGTGGTGTAGTGGTTAACACTGCCTTTCCGCGTGGAGTTTCCATGTTCTTCCCCGCGCTCGCAAACGGATTTCCGCTCCAGAGAAAGAGATAAACCCAATGGAAAAACATGCAGAACAGATTGCTGACGCTTCTCTTATTCTGTTTCCCCATGTTTTAGCCCCCTCCTAATGGACAGCCTCTTCCCCACCGTATGTATATATTTTCTCCCACCACCCACCCCCTCCTAATGTACAGTCTCCTCCCCATCATATGTATATATTCTCTCCCCACCGTATGTATATATTTTCTCCCACCACCCACCCCCTCCTAATGTACAGTCTCCTCCCCATCATATGTATATATTTTCTGTTAGGATCTCTGGGTAACAGTACTGTATATTTGCACATCATATATGTCACAAATGTAACAGTACTATATACTGGTATGTCATGTATGTCCCTATGTCATAATTGTCATGCTGTCATGTATGTCATAAATGTCATTATGAATTGAAAATGGGGGACCCTGATGTAAACAAGACAAACGTCTTTCTCTGGTCTGCATCCCCTTAACAATTGTGTGTATTGAGCCGTACTGTATTGTACCCATTGTGCATTTTCAATCAATCAATCAATCAATCTTATTCTGTTTCCCCATGTTTTAGCCCTGATCGTCATGGGAAACGTCTCTTATTCTCTCTGGACCGGTCAGCTTTTTCACAATCTCTGCACGTTGTGGATCATGTGTCACAGGAAATCATAGTAAATTCGCAATAGGTTCCCAACAGAGCACACAGATACAAGGGATAGAAAACGGAATAACACACTTTATTATTTATTATTATTAAATTCACAACAGAGGCACAAGGAACAGGGCGATGTCATGTTAGTGATGATGGGAGGACAGTGAATCATCCTCCCACTAGGTTGGAGGTGTCGGGGGGGGGGGGGGGGGCTCTGGTTGACAAGCGGTGCCACTGCGGGGTCAGGGGTCAAGGCTGACCCTGGCTGCTACACTGGTAGCCATATTACTGTACATGCCGAACTGGTGTCATGGTTACACAAACCCTTTGCACATGGCAGAAAGGGGGGGGGGGGAGGGGCAGGGGTGAAGCTTGCCTATACACTGTAAGAAAAAAAGCTGCAAGAAAACGGTAAATGTCTGACATTAATGGTTTCCAAATACTTACTGTCAAATTACAGTAAAATCAAATACATTTACAGATTACAACCTTTATTTAATGGTTAATATTTTCATAAAAGGTAATTTACTGTATTTTTATGGCATTTACACTTAAAGTAGAAAAACAAAAGTAATCTGTAAAATAATACAGTGAATTCCCTGTGAAAAAACATACATTTTTTACAGTGAGGGCACCAAATTTGCTAGGTCTGGCCCTGCTCAGCAGCCAGTTTCAAGTTTCAAGTTTGTTTATTATTTGTCACAATAAAATACATGTACATTTCTTAGCACACACACACAGAGTGGACAGCACGCAGCAGTGAAGCAGTCAGGTGAGGTGTAGAGATAACGTGTTGCTCCAGGCCAGGGGTGTAAAAAGTACCCAGAAGTTATACTTAAGTGAAAGTATGGATACCATCTCAAAATCTTACTCAAGTAAAAGTCTGGCTAAAAACACACTTGAGTAAAAGTTAAAAAGTGTCTACTTGTACTTAAGTACTAAAAAGTAAAAGTAAAAAGTAAAAACTTTTTTTTATTCAGGGGCAATGAAATGTTCCCTTTCGTCCTCTTCATCACTCGTAAACTGGACAGTTTTCCCCCCCCAAGGCAATCAGACTCATTAACAAATACCACTAGCAACCTGTGTTCTTCTGTAGCTTGTCACTCAAACAAATTATACTAATTAAAATGGTTGGACCTGCGACATTTGTACTTTGTAGGTCTGCATTTTAAATGTAAGGAGTAAAAAGTATCTTTTTTCTCTCTGAAATGTAATGGAGTAAAAGTACAAGTATACAAACCTAATAATACTCCAGTAAAGTACAAATACCCAAAGACAGTACTTAAGTATTGTAACAAAGTACAATTACTCAAGTACTTTACACCCCTGGTCCAGGCTAATAGATGTTTACACCAATGACTGCACCACGCACGGTTCCCAGGCAGAACGTTTCAGGAAGAATAAATGGGTTTGAGAACCTTTTGTGTTTAAGCCAGTTGAGAGGAGAGAAGCCATTAACCCTTTCACTGCCACACTACAGAAGGTTAACCCTCTACTATCACGTGTGGCGACCAGTCGACTATCGGCAAATTTTGGCCAATCAAAGTAGACTATACAAATCCTTAGTCGGGGACAGGCCTAATTTCTACACACTGCCAAGGCCGTAGGTTTGGTTTCAACATGGGGGGAATACTTTAAGCGGGGGGTCTCTGGAGGTCCTCCCCCAGGAAACGTTGAGCGTCAAACACTTAATTTCCTGCATCCTGGTGGCTGGTGTACTTTTCTGCTACAATATGTGTGCCTTTTCTGCATTCATTTATGATGGAAATGTCTTCTGTAAAGGAAAAAACAACATTCAGGTACTCGCTGACACAAATATAATGGAATATAATGATATGATATGATATTTTCATTTATAATGCGCCCCCCAGCCAATTCTTACATCGGTCCAAGGCACAGCCTGGGGAAAAAATAAATAATACGAATAAATGGACAGGACAATGGAGACAGGGAACCAGGCAGACGGACAGACAGAGAACATAAGAACACATCAGACACGCAACACAACAGCAAAGGAACTCAGTGATCATCCAGAGCGAAAAGGTGGGTTTTAAGCAAGGCCTTGAATGTCTGTACGGTGTTGGCAGACTTGATGTTGAGAGGGAGCTTATTCCACAGTGTCGGCGCCATCACTGCAAAGGCCCGGAAACCCTTTGTCACCAGTTTGGCCCGCGGGACCCTCAGACACAGTTGGTCATTCGATCTGAGGGACCTGGAGCTGACGGGTTGGACCATGAGTTCTTCAATGTAGGCCGGAGCAAGAGGGCTTTGTAAGCTAATAACATGGTTTTGAATTTGATTCTCTTCCTCACTGAGAGCCAATGGAGAGAGACGAGGACTGGGGAGAGGAGGGGGATGCAATAATGCAGTAAGACTCTCAGGCATCCTGTATTGTTTCTGCACATTCTGCAAGGTTGAGATGGTACGGTCCTGTGTAGGGGTGTCTGACATTATTGGTTAATATATAGTTACAGGTAAGAAGGATATACCAATGTTTTCTCACCCCTTTTCCTTTTTAAAGGAAGCGGTATCCTATCACCGCACTGTGTTTGTGTTAATTTGACCGAAAGTAATCGTTTTATAGGCACGTTAAATTTTGCAACGATACAACTTTGAAAGTTCCATGCATGCCTTGCATTCCTTGCATTCCATTCATCCTATTGTTGTCACGTTGCTCTCGTGGAGCTGTGTGAGAATTCTTGCACGAGTTACTTGGGGGTAAAGCAAATGTAGCAAATGTATTATTTTATTTTGTACAAGATGTGCAGTGACCAGAAGACTTCCAGGTATATGTTGCTCCATGCATATTGTAAATTCATATTCTCTTTCATTGATTGAGATCATATTTTATTTGACCTATTTCCAGCAGGTTGCTCTAGTTTACCATCTTTGTTTTAGTAACGTTTGAATTTTATTTTTGGTTTAGTGTAAACGTTTAATTGTGTTCTTTTGACACAAGAAATATAAAAATATAAATCTCTCAGCCATACAAATGTCTAGACTGTACTGTGTTGTAGTACACAAGCTATAAGAGCATATATACTGTACTGTGTTGTAGTACACAAGTTGATCATATAGACTATTGTGTTGTAGTACACAACTATATGATCATATAGACTACTGCATTGTAGTACACAAGCTATATGATCATTGTGTTGACAAGTTACCACTGTTTTATGGTAAATAGGCCACCAGGATGCTCAATGACTCTGCAACACTAACCCATCCATCTACATTCATTGCGCAGACATCCACATGCACACACTCACTTTAAACACTCACCTTTAACATTCACTTTAGACACTTTAAACACTGTTTTACACTACACCATTTTTTATCTATGTATTACAAAAATATTTGCACTACATCTCTACCTCATTTTTGCATTTTGTTTGCATTTTGTACTTAGTATATTGTATATTTTGAATAGTGTTTGGTCTTTATTCTTTTAACTTTTTATTTACAGTTTGAAGCCCAATCGCAGGAGGCTCATACAGGACCAAGCATTTCAATGTAATGTACATGTACCATATATCATGTGACAAATACAACAAAACTTGAAACTTGAACTAATGTAAAAATATGTAGGCCTACTTTTATATTAGTGGTGGGACTCGATTAAAATGTTTAATCTAATTAATTCGAGACTTTATAGTTAATTAATCTAAATTAATTACATTTTAATCGCATATCAATATTTGATGCGAAAAGCAAACATTTTCAATTCAAATTAATTTTGGTATACGAGTGAATCAATGAATATACATTATATACGTTTAAGCAGCAAAATCCTACTACACAGATGAATGCATTTTTTAACAAAGTGCAGTCATTTTAGGAATAATATATATATAGCGCAAAGGACCTTTTGTAAACTCAAGCACTTTCGAGGTAAAAGTTAAACGCAGTACTTTCAAGTACATTCCAGTTGACCATTGGAAAAAAAACTCTTGATTGATCTCAATTTCTCTTATTTCGTTATTTTTTATGAACAAACCAGACTAAGAAAAAAAGTAATTTGTAATTTATTATACTTTATACTTATAGCACATGCATGCGCCTGGTCTCCTTTGAAAGGTGACATTCTTACACAATAAAGAAAAATCATCATGCGATTATTATGTTATTGAGACATTACAGCAACAACAACAACAACAACAACAACAACAACAACAACAACAACAACAACAACAAAATAAAGCAGTTCTGTATCTCTGCTGAGGGCACGCAACATGTGCAGCGACCAGAAGACAATTTCTGTGTTTCATGCGTCTTCTGCAGCTGAGAGATAATAAATGGTGGAAAAGCAGTTCCAAGTCACCCTTCTGTCTCTGACTGATTGAGAACAGCTACACGTATATATCTAAACTGACGACGAGACGGAAAGAGGACGGCTGACCACGAAGGCCTATGAGGCTAAGAGATCCGGTGCACAGAGCCGTCGAATAGGAGAAGCAAGATGCTTTGCCCGCATTCCTATAACATACGGTTATCCTATAACCATAGTTATATGAGTATAGAGAGAGCTCTGCACTCTAGTGGAACCCTATCCCTTATCAATCTAATACTGAATAATTTTCTTCACATGTATACACCCATCCGCCTGGGAAGGAGCTGTTAGTATGGCCACGACCCCGCTTATGTAGAGGAGCGAATGTGGGTGTGGCCAGGCGGATGGGTGTGTACATGTGAAGAAAATTATTCAGTATTAGATTGATAAGGGATAGGGTTCCACTAGAGTGCAGAGCGTAAGCTATACGATATATAACTAGACTACTATTTATTAGGGATGCTCGATATTGGCTTTTTTACCGATACCGATATACCGATATTGTCCAACTCTTAATTTCCGATACCGATATCAACCAATATCAACCGATACCGATATATGCAAAAAATGGAATAATGTCAGGTAATTAACATTACATTATGCATACTTTTGACAATAAATAAAATCTGAATTTGTTCTTACTTGCTTGCCTGGGTAAATAAAGGTTATAGAAATGTTTTTTTTTTTTTTTCTTTTTTTTGAAAACCGATATCACATTTGAATGCCGATATCGGCCGATAATATCGGTAGGCCGATAATATCGGACATCCCTACTATTTATACTACATTACTATCAATATCAGCTGCCCAACCGTTGCTGGGCCAAAGAGACCTGCCTGGACCAGAACAGAAGAGCTGATTATTACTGTCTCAACGGGTGAGCAGCTAGCATGTCAGGTCACACGGGTGGAAGCATGTCTGTTTTAAGTTCATGTTAAATATCTGTCCTATATTATATATATATGTAACGGTTGTGACAACATCACCTCAAACTTCGACTCCCAGAGTAGGAGTTGAACCCCGGTCTCCCACACTGCGGGCAGCAACACAGACAAGAGGTGAATTCACTTCTAAGTAATGGGTTTATGCGTCTTATGAGGATGTGAGAGTGAGTTTAACCCATAGCACCGCTACTCACCCCAGCCCTTCTTGACTGCGCTTCACGATACCATCCGTTACATATATATATTAATAATAATAATAATAATAATAATAATAAAAATGATTGTACCCACGTTCAGTTCAGCAAATGCATGAGTGAAGGACTATTTCATTGAATTTAATTGCAAACCTTAATTTCAACTCGTGAGACACTGAGGTTACCCTCATTTACAGCGACGACAAGCTTACAAGACATAGTTTATCAATAATTTCATACATATAGACACAATAAATAAGAATAAACAATAAAAAAAAATCAGTTACAGACAGTTACAAGTCGACACACAGTGGTTCGGAGATCATACTCTTAAATGCAGAAAATATGCATAAAGGTTGATTCATTAATAAATAAAAACATGTTATTAACCAGATGTACTACTACTACTAGTTTGCTGTTCCCCACACCTGTTTTATACACCTGTTTTATTTATCACGTTTTTATTATTATTACGATGTGAGGTTGATCTGATGTACTTTAATTTGATCATGTGCTTACTTTAAATTTATGATGATGGTGTTGGTGAACAACGGTGTCTGTATCTTTATTTATTGTCTGTACTTGTCTATAGTATAGGGAGGTGTAGTGGTTTACGTCATTGCCGTTTTTCGTGTTCCACCCTCTGTCCAACGCAATGTATTTCCCCATTGCCCATTTCTAAATCGCCTCGTTTAAAACAAATAAAGCATTAACATTGGCATGGTGTACCTTTCTGTGCTTATTCATCCACAATCTATCTATCTATCTATCTATCTATCTATCTATCTATCTATCTATCTATCTATCTATCTATCTATCTATCTATCTATCTATCTATCTATCTATCTATCTATCTATCTATCTATCTATCTATCTATCTATCTATCTATCTATCTATCTATCTATCTATCTATCTATCTATCTATCTATCTATCTATCTATCTATCTATCTATCTATCTATCTATCTATCTATCTATCTATCTATCTATCACTTGTAAATCCATCATGGATATCTCTGCACATCTGTCAATAACCATCAACAGGTGCCTTGTAACCCGTAAGAGAGACCACATCACCCCCCTGTCCTTGCCTCCCTTCATTGGCTCCCAGTACGCTACAGGATAGATTTTAAGGTTCTCCTATTTGTTTTTAAAGCCCTTAGTGGTCAGCCCCCCTCCTACATCTCAGACCTCCTATCCCCCTATTCCAACACCAGGTCCCTCAGGTCAGCCGATCAGAGGCTCCTGACAGTCTGGAGGTCTAACCTCAAGCTCAGGAGGGGCCGTGCCTTTGCTATCGCAGCCCCTGCACTGTGGAACAGCATCCCCACCTCCATTAGGCTTGCCCCCTCGATAGATGCCTTCAAATCTAGGCTCAAAACCTACTAGCCTTTCCCGTTCACTGACTCCTGCCCTGTTTTCCTGTGTGCTTGCCTGTGTGCCCTCCCATAAAACGGAGTTGTGATTGTATGTATCTATGTATCTACCCTCTGTACAGCACTTTGGTTGACACGTGTCATGTTAAATGTGCTATCTAAATAAATCTGATTGATTGATTGATTGATTGATTGATTGTAAGAATAATGTGTAGCATCTCTGAAGACACCACATAACATACGGTTATCCTATAACCATAGTTATATGAGTATAGCAAGCGCTCTGCACTCTAGTGGAACCCTATCCCTTATCAATCTAATGCTGAATAATTTTCTTCACATGTAAACACCCATCTGCCTGGCCACACCCACATCCGCTCCTCTACATAAGCGGAGTCATGGCCATACTAACAGCTCCTTCCCAAGTCTTTCATCACCGAAGGCGAAGACCACGGGGTCCTCAGTGAGTCAGTGCAGAGCGCTCGCTATACTCATATAACTATGGTTATGGGATAACCGTATGTTATATTATCACATAGCTTACGCTCTGCACTCTAGTGGAACACAGGAGCTGAGCAGAGCGGAAGCTCGACAAATGTACCCGCTGAGGCCCCCCACAACCATCAGAACCGGGGAGGACCCGAGCCCCCGGACCCCCCTAGAGGGGGACGGGAAGGAATCGGATCCGACTGTGCGAAGAGGGTTTAGCAACTCAATGCACAGGGTGAGCAGATTGTGGGACTTACCTTCACACAGAAGGACCCGCGACTACACAGGCGCGCATCCCACATGCCACTAGGGAATGAACGGGAAGGAAAAGAAAACGGTTACAGCCCCTAACATCACAGGGTCAAGGTCAAGAACCCAACCCTGTGGCAAGGCCATAGCAGCGGAGGAGGAGGAGGACCCAGCCCCAGGAACAGCCTAAGGGTCAGGACCCCCCGGAAAGGGGGCCTGGTGAGGCCAACGATGCCGTAGCATCGAGACCCCACCAGACGGTCACTAGTGACACCACCCCACACATCGCCAGCGTATCGGACAGGGCCCAATCCAAGAGCAGGCCCTTCCCCCCTACAGTACGCCGCCCTGAAGCACTCTACACAGGCTACACCCCCACAACACTGTGGGGCCAGTCGGCGCACCGGGGAGACAACCCCCAAAGAGGTTGATCCCTCAATCCTGGCAACAGGCCAAGAGTATCACTTGACCTGTGCCCGGAGCACTGCGGATTAGACAGATAGATAGATAGATAGATAGATAGATAGATAGATAGATAGATAGATAGATAGATAGATACTTTATTAATCCCCTTGGGGAAATTCAGGGTATCTCGCAGCTCACATAGCATACAGACATTTGACCATTCCCAAACAGTAGTTACACATTATGTCCATCATGAATTAAAATAAGTACATGATAAAATTCAATCAAATCATACCCATCAATATTAAAATTAAAATTAAAATAGGAGCGTGATTAGATAAAAGCAGGTGTATAAAAACAGGTGTAAAAACAGATGTAAAAACAGGTGTAAAAACAGGTGTAAAAACAGGTGTAACTATAATACGCTGTTGTACAGTCTGATGGCTGTGGGGACAAAGGACCTCCTGTGCCGCTCAGTCCGTGAGTGCAGGGAGATGAGCCGTCCACTGCGACTGCTGCTCTGCCCCACCAGGGTGTGGTGGAGAGGGTGGTTGATATTGCCCATGATGGCCAGCAGCTTGCTCTGAGTGCGGCTCTCCACCACGGTCCCCAGTGGGTCCAGTCTCCTCCCTACCACTGAGCCAGCCTTCTTGACCAGCTTATCCAGCCGTCTGGTATCCCTGGCCGTGGTATTACCACCCCAACAGACAGCGGCGTAGAGGAGCACACTTGACACCACTGCCTGATAAAACATGTACAACATTTCCCCACACACATTAAAAGACCTGAGCCTCCTAAGGAAGAACAGCCTGCTCTGTCCTTTCTTGTAAAGTGCTTCCGCATTAGCAGCCCAGGCCAGCTTATCATCTAGGTGCACTCCTAAATATTTGTATGATTGCACCGTCTCAATGTTGTTTCCCCGTATGCTGACTGGTTGCAGAGGTGGTTTCGACCTGCGGAAGTCCAGTACCATCTCCTTGGTCTTTTTTGCGTTCAGAAGAAGGCCGTTCCGTTCGCTCCAGTCGCTGAAGGCTCCCACCTGGTCCCTGTACTCTCCCTCCTGTCCCTTCCTCACACACGCCACAATCGCTGTGTCGTCCGAATATTTTTGGACGTGGCAAGACTCAGAGTTGTAAAAGTTGACAGGCGCCTAAGGGGTCTACTGTGAACAGCACCCCGGCGGAAGGGGCGTTTGTTATGCTGAGCACCATGTCGCAGCCTCCACAAAACCCGACCTTCTAGAGAGGTCGAGGTAGAGAAGGCTGACACGATTGGCAGACGTCATGAAAAGTGCGGGGGCACACTCGCAGGCAGACGGGGTCAAGCCCGGCCTAAACCCGAGAGTCGACTCTGCTACCAACACACAGGGGAATCAACCACCCCCCTATGTTTAGTTTAACAGGAGGCGGTTGTTCCCTTAACCCCCCCAAGAAAAAAAGTCAGAAATACAACTGCGCGTATACAGGCAGTACAAGTGTTACAGTTTTAAAGAAGGGGTTAACCCAGGCCAACAGGTCGACGAGAACGAGTCCGGACCTGGGCCCGGCGGACCGGGACGTACACAGGGATGCCAGAGGGGTACAATAGAACTACCTCCACAGCCCCCTCCCAGCCCCGCCGAGCAGGGGTAGGGAGGGGCGAAAAAGAATGGAGAAGGACCAGACCCCTTAGCACAGCGCAAGGTACAACACAATATGGACCAAGCAACTGCGAAGGATAACTCGCAGTGACGTAACCACGACACACACCTCCACAACATCAATCCCTGCGACGCCCGGGCCAACTCTGCATTTTTCCCCCGAAAAAGCACAAAGTCCTTCAGGGCACCAGAACAATAGATCTGCGCCCAGGCGGACAAAGGGTTAACTGACCTGGTCCGGCGCGACCAGAACCAGTCCCGTGTCCTAATCACGCCACCATCCCCAGTCCTAAGACATCACAGAGGGCGCCACCAAGACGGTCAGAACATGAACGCACCGTGCCCGGTGGCCCACCCCATGGGCGTGAGACCCCTCTGCCAATGCTTCGATCTACTCCGTCATCTCCCCCCAGAGATGAGCGAGAGTTCGTCGAGACTAACCTAGTACACTGGCGCTCGGAAGAGATAAAATATCCATCCCAGTCGCTCTACAAAAAACGCCGTTTTCATAATGAGCAACCAAGGCGCGCCAGCCCATGCGTGGTTCCACACTGAAAGCACCCAGGGCCAGCGCCATGTACACGTCGAGACCCAAAACACATCAATGGTAATTCTAACAAGAAACCAGATAACGTTCCCTCCACGCCGCCTGGGATGAGCGGCAGGAAGCTGGCCAAAATACACAGATATGGGCTCCATATGACGCGTCTGAGGGGAAAAACCCCGTCAACACTGCTCTGTATAAAAGAGAGGAGACAGGGCGGTCAGGTGGCGTAGCGGAGATTGCGCTCGTCACCAACGCAGGAGATGCTGGGTTCGAGCCCAGCTCTCGGTGTTGCTACCAGCTTGGCTGGTCGTTCATACTAATACAATTGGCAGTATTAGGGGGTGGGAAGCTGGTGGGTGGGAATCTGGCGTTGTGTACAGCGACGCCTACAGGTCAGGTCTCAGCGCTTGCTCAGCGGGGGCAGGACTTGGTGGAGATAGCGTGCCCTCCCACGCGTTACACTTCACCAAATGAGAGTCCTCGCTGTCAAGTGAAAAGACGTCACTGGCTGTCGCCGCACGTATCGGAGGAAGCATGCGATCGACTCGGGACGCCCTTGTACCGACTCGTAGGAGAACATGCGAACAACAACCAGGTAGGGGAGGGGGGGAATTGGCACAACGACTAAATTGGGACGGGGAGAAAAAAAAAGAAAAAAAGAGAGGAGACAGGGAACCCCCAGAGAGACCTCCCACGAGAGGAATAATTTAAAAGATATATGTAAACATTGAGCCACGTGACCAAAAGCTCAACACATATCCAATAGAGAGCAGAGCAGAAAATCAGTTTCCAACACACATAACTCAATCTTGACCATTACAGCGGTCCACAACATGGAGCCTGAAAAAAACTCACGAAAGTCTCACGACCTATAGAAACGCACCCAGTGACGTATTCTATGGCCGCGTAAATTCCGTGACCCACCTGCCCAAATATGGCGTGGGACCAGGGAACTCCCCCCCCCCCCTCTCCCCACCCTGTGACGCGCTGACCCGACAGCGTGACAGGAAGACCGAAGAACAGGAGGTCCAACCCTGTGGCCAATCAGTAAAAAGGGGGGGAGGGGTTTATCAGTTCACCCCCTTATGACCCCATACCCCAGATACGATGAAAACAACAAGCAGCGTATGATACCAGTTATCTAGCATGCTACATGAAAAGCGTATATCCACTAGGATAAGCTCAACCATTGCACGCCAGCCACAGACGATAAACTCGTTTGTGAAAAACGGGTTTTTATACAAGGCTTTAGGCTCATGTGCGAACACGTCACCCGTGTTTACATACTTCACCAAGTAAAGAGAAAACACAGACGTTTAAAGAGAGGGTCAAAGACCTCGGTACAAGCTACATATGTGATTACTTCTGTAGGCTAAGACTCTAACCTGGTTGTGGACTCGATGCCATGTTTCCCAAACGTAACAGAATACACACAACCCCCTCAGATAAAAAAGGTAAAGTTCACTCTTACTACTGCAAGAAGAACACCGTCTTCTTCATGATGAGGGAAGACAAGTCTTTCAACCGAGTGCTAGCCACAGGCCTTGCTAAGCACACATGTATAGCGACCAGAACACAATTTTCAAGAAAACTTCCCCACTCCCTAAGCAAACACACAAGCCCACAGCTAGGTGAGGGTTATACATCGTATCCCCAATATATAGTGAAAAACACACATTTTGTAACAAAAACCAGTCCCTCACCAGGAGGGACTTTTTTATTTAATAACAAAATCATATGTTGGGGGAGGTGAGGGGACAGGGGTAAACAGGGGAGTCACTAGCGGCGCCTGCCGCGTGCAGAGCGCTGTTTGCCCCCATGGGGAGCCGGCCCGGAGGAACGGTTCTGGGGAGCCTGGTCACGACGATCCCTACCGTTACCCCCGGGAGTGGTGCGGCTGGCTGCAGCGGACGAGGCACTCCCTCAACTCCTGGCCTTCTTTGCCAAAGGTCCAGCAGCGGCGGCGGTGGTGGCGGAGGTAACGGTTGCAGTCCTCTGCCGGCGTTGCTTCTTCCGGACATCACCGGTGGCATCAGGTCGGGGGAAATGGGGTTGGAGGACAGAGCGCTCCTCCTCCATCTCTCTGCAGGCTGCCGTCATCTGCTGCATGGCCGACCCGAATAGCCCAGCATCGGAGAGGGGGGCCGTGAGCAGCGGAATCCTCCTCTGTTTCGGCACCCGCGCCTGCTCCAGCCGCCTGGGCGTGAAGGTATCGTTGATGGTCATCCAATACCGACCCGCCCGCCATCAGCCCCGACATGTAGCGCGCTAGCTGCGCGATGTTGGAGGTCGCAGCTAGGCTCTGAGTCACGGCGATGTACACCTGGTCACTCCAATTAGCCAACTGCCTAGCCGATTTCCCTTGGGGAACCGGCTTTCGCAACGGCTCCCACACCATTTCGGGACAAAGTATGGATGGCATCAGGCTATCAAGCCGAGGCACCCCGTCCTTTAGCCCCTGGACCAAACCCACCACCCGCGTGACTGGCACGTAGGCGGGGGTAAGGCCAACAATGCGGGAGATTACCTGTCCCTGTGTCACGTAGGCCTCCATCGCTGGGAAGAATGGGCAGACAACGCCCGTCTCTCTCACAGGACGACGTTGCCAGAGATGACCTATCATGTCATCAGGAACAGGTGCTGGCAGTGGCTGCGGCAACGCCACGCCATTAGCGGCTGCGGCGGCCGCCATGAGCTCGGGGAACAAGGCAAGCAACTCCCCTTGCGTACCTCCCTCCACATCACTCGCGTCCCTCACGTACGGGAGGCTGCCACGGGCGCCACCATCCGAAGAGGCAGATAGCTGGGCATCTTGTCTCGGGGTCGGAGGTTCTAACCCAACCCTGGAGTACAAGGGACCCCAAGGAGACACAACACTCCCTGCCACTCCCCGAGGGGGAGAGTGATACGTCTCTACTGGGGCTTCGAACAAGAGAGCTCTCGCCCCCTCCATATAATCCTCAGTCTCCATCGGAAATGGAGACGAGGCAAGAGAACTCTCGTCCAGCTCCAGCACAACATCAAAGCCTGGCCGTTCGCCCCTGCTGCTCGCCGCCTTACGACGAGAGCGAGCTGAGGCGAAGAGTCTGCGTCGCAAATCCCCTGCCTCCAGAGGACCTGTCGGCCTGTCGGCCGACTGTCCACTGGCGGGGGAACGAGGGCCGGAACCAGGCCATCTCACGGGAGATAGAGGCTCAACGGCCCCTCGGAGAGGCAAACTCACCACCGGGCGCCGCCCAGGCATATCAGGTGTATCTGGCTGTCATGACTGCGGAGCCAGAGACGCCCCACGACGCACGGAGGACGCGGCGATGGTGAAGCGCTGGTGAAGGGTGACGTTGCGAGCGTCCAAACCCTCCGAAGGTGCAAACATTATGTCTTATAAGAAAAATAAGATACAATGTCCACGTAGCTCCTTTCCAACAACTATTTCGGCACTAAACTCAAAGTGGTGTATACTTCTACGGTGGTGAAAATAGGGAAGGAGCTGTTAGTGTGGCCACGACCCCGCTTATGTAGAGGAGCAGATGTGGGTGTGGCCAGGCGGATGGGTGTGTACATGTGAAGAAAATTATTCAGTATTAGATTGATAAGGGATAGGGTTCCACTAGAATGCAGAGCGTAAGCTATACGATAATATAACCGGCCCCCTGGCCCAGACGTCTCCTTGCGTGTCGACCCAGAGGGTGCTGATCGCTCCTCACAGCGAGCGCTTGATCTAGCGGTGCTACCGCCTAAGTGCCCCTTCCGCGCCCTGTGCTGAATAAACCATGGCTGTGTTACATCAGCACCAGGTGCTAGTCTTTATTTCTTTATTTCTTTATTTCAGATCCCCATTAGTCACTGCCTCAGCAGCGACTATTCTTCCTGGGGTCTGGATACAAACATATAAAAATCAAACAAGAATAATAAATAAAACAACATAAAAACAAAACAAATATCAATAAAACACCAATAAAATATACAAACAAATATAGAACATTAAACAAATCAAAATCATTGGCTGTCCTCTCACGCTGATACAATTGGCTGTATCAGGGGGTGGGAAGCTGAAGGGTGAGTCCTGGGCGTTGTGGACAGCGACCCCTACAGTTCGGTCGGGGCGCCTGCTCAGCGAGGGTTGGATCTGAGGAGAGATAGTGTGGCCTCCCACACGCTACACTCTCCCCGGTGAGAACCTGCGCGGCCAGGTTGGCCTGCCCCAGGCTGCACATGCGTCGGAGGAAAGCATGTGACAGTCTCCGGTCTCCCGGACCAACAGTAGGGGAAAGTACGCAACAACCAGGAAGGGTGGGATGGGAGAAAAATCGGGAAAAAGGAGGGGAAGAAAGATAATATAAAAAAAAAAAGAAATCCGACATACAAACAAATATAGAACAATAACAAATATACAAACATATAGAACAAATCAAATATCAATAAAACAACAAACGGAGACATCTCAGAGAAAACTAAAACGTGCTCAAAAACAGCACGACATTCCATACACGAATACTCTAATACTCCTCATAACCACTAGACAAAGACATTCCAAATCAACACATCTAGTCTACCGTCTCCTCTCCCGCTCGCCTGACATTGCCCCCTTCTACCCCCCGCCACCCCACCCCCCTTCATCCATCCATCCATCATCGCATGGTTCTTAGAGCTATATCTCCCTGAATTACAGTTGAATGCGGCTGAACGCGGCCACATAATGCGATATCAGCGGAGAGAGTGCCTCCTCGGTGCCGACGATAATGTCATAACCGGGGGTTTATGACTCATGAATTATGGATTGAGGCCGCGGTACAGTGGCACACGTCTGCTGGAATATATATTCCCATTATTCTCTTCTCATCCGTCTGCATCCAGAGTCTTTCTTTATTGCTTCCTCCGCCTGCCGGACTGGCATGTTCCACGGCCTGCACTGTACGTCTCGGCTCTGGCGGTAGTGGAAAGGTTAACTGTCTGTAGTGTGGTAGTGAAAGGGTTAACCGTCTATAGTGTGGTAGTGAAAGGGTTAACCGTCTGTAGTGTGGTAGTGGAAAGGTTAACTGTCTGTAGTGTGGTAGTGAAAGGGTTAACCGTCTATAGTGTGGTAGTGAAAGGGTTAACCGTCTGTAGTGTGGTAGTGAAAGGGTTAACTGTCTATAGTGTGGTAGTGAAAGGGTTAACCGTCTATAGTGTGGAGGTGAAAGGGTTAACCATCTGTAGTGTGGTAGTGAAAGGTTAACTTTCTGTAGTGTGGTAGTGAAAGGTTAACCGTCTGTAGTGTGGTAGTGAAAGGGTTAACCGTCTGTAGTGTGGTAGTGAAAGGTTAACCTTCTGTAGTGTGGTAGTGAAAGGGTTAACCATCTATAGCGCGGTTGTGAAAGGGTTAACCGTCTGCAGTGTGGTAGTGAAAGGGTTAACTGTCTGTATTGTGGTAGTGAAAGGGTTAACCATCTGTAGTGTGGTAGTGAAATGTTAACATTCTGTAGTGTGGTAGTGAAAGGGTTAACCGTCTGTAGTGTGGTAGTGAAAGGGTTAACCGTCTATAGCGTGGTAGTGAAAGGGTTAACCGTTTGCAGTGTGGTAGTGAAAGGATAACCTTCTGTAGTGTGGTTGTGAAAGGGTTAACTGTCTGTAGTGTGGTAGTGAAAGGGTTAACCGTCTGTAGTGTGGTAGTGAAAGGGCAGTGTGGTAGTGAAAGGGTTAACCGTCTGTAGTGTGGTAGTGAAAGGGTTAACCGTCTGTAGTGTGGTAGTGAAAGGTCAACCTTCTGTAGTGTGGTAGTGAAAGGGTTAATCGCCTGTAGTGTGGTAGTGAAAGGGTTAACCGTCTATAGCGTGGTAGTGAAAGGGTTAACTGTCTGCAGTGTGCAAGTGAAAGGATAACCTTCTGTAGTGTGGTTGTGAAAGGGTTAACTGTCTGTAGTGTGGTAGTGAAAGGGTTAACTGTATGTAGTGTGGTAGTGAAAGGGTTAACCATCTATAGTGTGGTAGTGAAAGGGTTAACCGTATATAGTGTGGTAGTGAAAGGGTTAATCGTCTATAGTGTGGTAGTGAAAGGGTTAACCGTATATAGTGTGGTAGTGAAAGGGTTAATCGTCTGTAGTGTGGTAGTGAAAGGTTAACCTTCTGTAGTGTGGTAGTGAAAGGGTTAACGACCCTTGAGTACTGGCTAAGCGTCCCGCTCTTAAGCCTATCGAGATATATGTGGTATAATATGTCCTCATGTAAATATGTCCCCCTTACCTGTGCCCCCCCCCTCTCTGTGGAATCACCCCCCTCCCCTGTGTCCCCAAACCTGTACCCCCTCCCCCCCATCTGACCTATCAAATGGGACCACACACCCCCCTTGTTGAACTATAAAGGGCTCCTCCCGACCACAATCAAGGCTTCTTACCTGGGTAATTTCAGCTGATCACCTGGGGCGAGAGCCTCAGCCATTCTCTCTATGTATTCTATCTGTTTGGTTAATAAACCTTTGTTATTATCCAAGCCTCGGTTGACTGAGCACATTCTTCATCAGGATATCTACAAATATCCCACAATTGGCGTCTACGAACTTGTGACGGACTTTTTGCGTCCTCCCAGCATGCTGTATCGTTTCATCTATACAGAGAAAAGTGAGTATATAGACTGGTCGACCAAAAATGTATGGAAAGGAATTAAAAAACGTCCCGCTTTTCTCTGTGCCAGGTGAATATTACAGAATGTTGTCAAATATTGAGACCATGGCTGAGTAAGAATAATGTGCATTAATATATCTGATCTGTATTGAGAATCGTTACCAGGGCGCGCGTGCACCTGGGTCCTTATCAGGCGGTTCTGAAAGGATGGGTTATATGTGCTAGTCCCAAAAGTTTAGGCACAAAGGTTGAAGTGCTATTCCAGGTCGAGTCGGAGCCGACCAAAAGCTAAGGCACACAGTACAGGTTGATGGATTGCTACCCCTAGTCTAGCTGATGCAGACTAAAAAATATAGGCAACAAAAGAAGATACGTGAGCTTATTATGATGTGATATCCTTGAAAACGCTACTCTGTTAAAAAACGTTCTGTGATTCCTTTGCAAAGAGGCGGGAAGTAGGACCGAGAAGCTGATGGAATCATAATTAGAAATTACCAGAGTAGCGTCATAATATTCATTGTTTCAACCTCAAACTAAGCTCACAATCTCTTCCATTCCTGAAAACGATGTATTTTGGATTAAATTAACCAATTGATCAATACAGATAGCGGGAAGATGATCACGCGATGTCCTAGTTAGTACATGATTACGCGATGTCCCGGGAGTACGTAAATGTACATTAAACGGGACATCAGTCGCGGAAAGTACATTAAACAGGACGTTAGTCGCGGGTTAAGAGGCCGAGAGTATGATTAAAAGGTATATATAATCTAATATATCGCTGGTAAATTTCGAAGTCAGGTTCGGTCGTTATGATTTTAATAACGATGTGTAGTTAAATCAAGGGATAAATGCCTTGTCGCAACAGATGTTGGCCGACTAAACGTACAGCGATCCAATACAGTCAGATATATACACACGTTAACTTATATGTATTAATGTTTGTTTGTCTGTTTAAGTCTCGTTTGTATGTGCACAAGTATTATAGGACCCGTCGCGTTGCTTTATTGAGTCAAGAACCGGCTGCGGATAGCGCGACGAGCATTGAGAGACGAGTTACCGTTATACAAAGAATAACATTGAAGTGCAGTTCACGGGAACAAACTAGGATAGTAATTTCCGGATTCCGCAGAACACCGGCCCACGGGAACGGCCATTTGGGGAAGTATAGTTTTATCGTTTCAGTTTGTTTACGTTTCACATATGCACAGGCGCGTTCATTCGGTAACAAAACGCTGGTATAGGAATTCCAGGCTATTGAGAGCTCGTGGGAAAAATACTGTATGAATTACAAAGCGTTATTTCCGAGGCGAATGAGAACACACGAACGTCGCATGGAGCGATGACGTCACGCTATGCGCGCCGTGAAGTTATTATTTTATATTAAACTATCCATAAGCGAACGTAAAGTGTAATGTGCCCAAGGCCAAGGGTGCGTGAAATCCACGTGTAGTATATGTTTTATTTGTATATGTATGTGCGCGCTGCTATTGGAAAATGTTGAGTTGCGGTGGCGAGATGCGGGTTGCTGACGACACGTAACGGATCCAACGTCAACAAAACAGCTTTCCCCGGTGAGTATGAAAATCATAAATATAGATGCTTTGATTGATTGATTGAAAACTTTATTAACAGATTGCAGAATAGGTACAATACAGCACAGCTCAACACACAATTGTTAAGGGGATGCAGACCAGAGAGAGACTTTAGTCTTGTTTACATCAGGGTCCCCCATTTTCAATTTATCAGGACATATTATGACATACATGACATACAGATAGTCAGTACTGCTACATCTAACTGTACATACACAACTATCATCTCAGTTACAGTAAATTACAACTATCTCAGATCACTTGAGTGTTTATGTGCTTTAATTTACACATTATAAGTCACATAAAGCTAATTACAATGTCTGTTTCAGAATTATAATACATCTGTGGGCGTACCGGGCATACTGACCATGGGAGCTAAACAAACACTTCCGGTTCCCAGTATATGGCAGTACAGGAATTGTAGTCCACATAAACAGCGTTAGATTAGACTTTATAAGCTTTCAATGTTGAAAACTTGGAACACAAACAACATAGATTATGTTTAAAAGTAAGATGTTTAGGTTATATTCACTTGAGTTAATGTGTTTATCTAAAGAACCAATGAAAGATAACTAGCCCTTTCCATTGTAGGACATTTTTAAACATGATTCAAAATGTGTGGTTCCACATTCATATGATGCTTGTGTACATATGCGATATGATTGATAAATGATAACACTATCATTACATCCTAGGACAGGATGGATGAGAAATAGCTGATGTTTTGTTAAGCTCACAGACAATCAAGGAGAACCCACTCAGATGGTCTTAGAAAAGAGTGGAAAATTAACATGTGTTTGTATTTACAGATCTGGCTCTGAGGCGAGATGCAAAACAGTGCATGACTACACCGGATTCACCCAGAATAAAAGAAAAGAGTGGGAAATTAACATGTGTTTGTATTTACAGACAACCAAGAGATCTGGCTCTGGGTCAAGATGCAGAATGGGTGTAAACACATTGTATCACAAAAGTTGAAACTCCAGTGATTTGCATCTGAACACAGACAAGACACAAAGTGAGACCAGCTACAATCATTTAAATTGAGACCCCAAAGTAATCTACATTTGAACACTCAAACCAGCTGAGGACGATGTGGAGTGAAAGACAATTCAAATAGCCAGTCTGACCACACCTATAGAGACTCAACTTAGTATCTCCACTTAGTATAGTAGGAAGTATCGCTTTAGATGCAGATTTACACTTGGGAGACAAAGCAATGCAAATGCCTACACTCGTGACCACAGACTTGATGAACTCACCTGGCGGTGGATGGCAACAGAGAACCACTTAATTAACATGAATTAGACACCGGTGATGAATTTGCAGTTATGAAAATCTACCTAACTCCCATACTAACAATAACTAACCAGTCGTTTTCATCATCTCTTTTCAAAAGGCACATGAATTAGAGAAGTGCCCGAGATGAAAGATTAATGATGAAAACAACTACTTACAATCCCCTCCTTCTATTCTCTGTTTATAACCAATAACATGCATGACTATTCCTTAGACTATTCTTTTAACAACTAATACTTTCCATGACTGCAAAAATTATCAACCACCAAAATTGCAGCACAATTATCTAAATGTACAAGATATCAACAACATTGATCATTTAGCTGACACTTTTATCCAAAGCGACTCACAGGTTCTGTACGACAGGACATCAGGCAAGGCACACCTCTATCAGCTGAGTAACAATGGTCATCAAAGTGTTGAGTGCTACAGTGTAGGTTAGTTTATTAGGACAAATGCATGACAGTAAGGTTAGTTAGGGTTAGATGACAAAACGAATGATTGTTTTTCATGCAAAATTAACTGGCTACCTAGATTTTATGTTTTTTCCCCATGCTATGCTATGATGAGCCACACTGAGATGTGAAGAACAACCGAGAAGTCATGGCGAGGTAAGTATCTTGAAGAAGCACACCATCGTACGCGGCCTGAGGTAAGATCAACTTCAATTTAAGACCATCAGAATATGAAGACAAGGAGCTATTTTATCTGATTCAAGACTTTGGCCATTCATTTACAAGACTTTGGCCATTCATTTACAAATTTTATTTAAAGCCTAATGCTGTAAGATCTAGTTAGATACAAGACCTGATAAATTGTAGTGAATGTGACCTTCTTGACGTAAGGAATCACTGCTAATGCAATTGACTTGCATTTCCTATTGTCAATTAAGTGATTTTATCACTGCTAATGCAATTGGTTTGCATTTCCTATTGTCAATTAAGTGATTTTATTTACAATGAATTGAATTAATCCCAAAATGATTTTCCACTTTAGCAGAAAGGCGTTGAATCATTTATGTGAGGAGTTTTCTAAGGCAGTGTTTATCACCCTCAGATCACGAATTGGTGAGAGGACAGGACGAGTGAGACGACGCGTGACCTGAACCACGAACGACGGCAGGACCAGACAGAGAGGAACACAACCCAGTGACCTGAGCGACCCACGACAGCATAGAACCACCAGGGACGCCGCCAAGGAGCTGCGGACACAACCAGAGGCGACGACAACAACCGTGGGAGAACCATCCAACCCAGCCCACAGACATCCCCAAGAAAGTGGAGCATGGGACCACGAAGGAGACTGACCAAGGAGACACTGACGAAGAGGAGATCAACCTTTTGACGGCCTCCACCCCGGCACTGCAGACCACGACAGACCAAACCCATCACCTACAGATGGGAACCAAAGCCCCGACCATCAAGATGGATTCCCATGACAAGATTGTCATCCGTGTGAGAGAGAGCGTCCTACTGACTAGCCACTACACCGGCGGGCCCTCGCCCTCCATCAAGTGGTACCGCAATGACGAGGAGAGGACAGCGAAACCAGCACAACACATTCAAAAACGCCCGCCCCCTCGCCCCTCTAGTACCGCGATGACGAGGAACGGGGGGGACCAACCACCACACAGCACGTTCAAGAACGCCCTGACCACCATGTCTCTAGGCCTGATAGGGGCCAAGCGTGAGCACAGTGGCAGACATGTGATGGTGGTGGAGAACAACATAGGCTGCAGGAAAAGACCACTATAGTTGACTGCTACCGGTGACCCTTGACAAGGTACACAGGGAGCGGACGGCGACCTCCTGTAGGCCCCCTCTGAATGAACGATGACCAGTGAATGTTCCCGACTGCATCGTCAAGAAGAGACATCATCAGAGACCTGTGGAACAAGATACTTCTGAACACACATTGTCCACATTGTTATGTATGTATTGGCCCTGCCACACGACAGACCGAGAACAGATGATCAACACTTCACAGCAACTGTCAGATTCACAAACAAGAACTGTTTCACAGAGTTCATATGTATCTGGAAAATTATTGACTAGGAATATGATGAAATACAATCAGTAAGATTGCATTAACCAATTTTATAAGGACAATGAAAAATGATCACAGAGTCACATTGCAAAATGGTATTGTTAAACAGGGCAGAACCAGTTGGATTGTTCCAAGACACCAAGTTTGTTTTGACCATTGATAGTATGCACCACAGAACAATGCATAACGATTATCATAATCACCTTTTGATATTAACCACTAGGTTAACGGTTTTCAATTTTATTTTGACACATTAGCCACTAAGGTAATGTCTATTGTATGTATTTATTTAATTTTTATGTGTTACTGTTTGGCCCTGCCACACGACCGACAGAGAACACCTTGTCAACAACGACGCAACATCATTCAGATTAATACCTTCACAAGCAGGAAACTTTTCACACAATTGTATGTATCTGCAAAACGATGAACTAGGGATGTGATGAAAAGAAATCAATGAGAAAGCATTAACAATGGTTAGTAATAATGAGCTAAAATGTATTGCTGAAGGAAGAAGTGACCACATGATCACATTACATCACATTAGAATTACTTAGGTTACAAAATTGTATTGTCAGACAAGAAAGAATCAGTTGTTTTATTCTCTCATAGAAGAGGACATGTAACGTTGTTTTGCACCTGTATGGTGAACCATTGATAGTATATGCACTAGAATTACATACAGAAGCGATGCATAAGACGTTTTATCTCCTCATTTATAGAGAAGAAATGGAGAAAATTGCCTGATTCTAAGTAAAGACCAACAAAGCTGAGGCAATCACAGATGAAAGTGACACTCAAACTCAGATTAAATACAACTGGATCCTAAGTAATTTCATCAAGAATCATCACAAAATGTGCAAAAATATATATATATATTTGTGAACAGTTTCCCATAATGTTAGTTTTATTAACCACCAGGTTAACGGTTGTTAAAATGTTTTTGTACACATTAGCCTTATGTGTAAATCCGATTCCTAATAATTATGAACACAATTTTGTTTTTTCACCCTGTGCACTCTGACCACACAGACAGTGCATGTATTTAATTGGTTTATTACGATGCCTGTATGCACAACGATCACATTAGCTCCCCAGAGTCACGACATGAACGACTGAAGGTATGCCAAGATATTTGCACAGCGATAGCTTCTAATGATTATGTTAATTGTTGTTTGATATCAGAGATGAGGACCACTCATTGATATAGGTATTTTGAGCGATTAATAAAAGAAAAGGGTGACATCTATTCCCACATCTCTGATATCAAAATAACACAGACCGCAGTCCAGTCGATCATGTCATGAATCATGTATATAAATAATACTAGTTTAAATTATTAGGCCAACCAACAGAACACATTGGCCAACATTTTCATTATTTTAATTATTTTCTATTTTTTCATTATCTGATAACCGATGGATTACATCGGTCCCCACTTTTACCTGTTCCAAACAATCCTGGTATATTATACATTAATCTCACCCACATTATAAGAAAGAAAAGTGAGTATTGTGGTATAATATGTCCTCATGTAAATATGTCCCCCTTACCTGTGCCCCCCCCTCTCTGTGGAATCACCCCCCTCCCCTGTGTCCCCAAACCTGTACCCCCTCCCCCCCATCTGACCTATCAAATGGGACCACACACCCCCCTTGTTGAACTATAAAGGGCTCCTCCCGACCACAATCAAGGCTTCTTACCTGGGTAATTTCAGCTGACCACCTGGGGCGAGAGCCTCAGCCATTCTCTCTATGTATTCTATCTGTTTGGTTAATAAACCTTTGTTATTATCCAAGCCTCGGTTGACTGAGCACATTCTTCATCAGGATATCTACAAATATCCCACATATACCTCATCTCATGTACCTACTGTACTCCACCAACGAAAAAACAAATACGCCCATCACCTGCCGGGTCCCGCCCCTATGGAGGCGTAGCCTATAAGACACTAGGCATGGTCACCAAACACTCTTCCTCGCCAAAAAACCCGTTTTTCCAGGAAAAGATTCCTCAAAAGGGAACTCAGGGCCGCTAAGAGCGGGACGCTTAGCCAGTACTCATATAACTAGGTTATATACATAACCTGTCGTTATATAGCGTACTTGGCCATCGCGTCCCGCTCTTAAGCCTATCGAGATATGGGGTAGAGCGGACGCAAGGCCCGACAGATGTACCCCCTGAGGACCCGTAAGCCCACATCAAGGGGTTGGGGAGTCCCGTCACCCCATCCTTCCTAATGAAGGGGGGGCGCAGTCAACTCCACCTGAGTGCGAGCAAGAGGGAACTAGAACCCCTTGAACACACAGCACAGGCGGAACCACGTGTGACCTAACACACTGTGGCCCATACCCACACACTCCTGCTACCCTACCAAAGGACGGGAAGCAGGAAAGGCCACAGACCCCAGAACCGCCTGGGAGACAGAACCCCCGGTCATGTCCATGAGGTAAAACCTTACAAAGGGGCCCGGGGAGGACCATGAAGCTGCAGCACAGATGTCCTCCACCGAGGCCCCACCCAGCAGAGCGGCAGAGGCAGCCACCCCACGAGTGGAGTGCGCCCTGACGCCCCCAGGGGGATCCAGCCCGGCCAACGTGTAGCAGAGGGCAATGCCCTTGCACAACCAATGGGACAGGCGCTGTTTCGATAGTGCCTTACCGGCACAAGAACCACCGTGACAGACAAAAAGCTGATCGGTAACCCTGAGGCCCTGAGTACGGCTGAGGTAAATTCCCAAAGCACGGACCGGACATGACAGGTGAAGGCCCGCATCTAACTCACTAGCGTGAGGAGGCGGATGAAACGCCTGAACCACAATATCCCTGGAGCGGAAGGAACTCCGGATATTTTTAGGCACGAAGGCAGGATTAGGCCGCAGAGTGGCACCGCAATCGGAAACGAAAAGACAGGCACTCTGGACGTACCGAAAGAGCACAGAGCTCACCCACGCGTTTAGCGGAGGTGACAGCCAGCAAGAACGCGGTCTTGAAGACAGTCGTCCCAATGACGCTTGCCCAAGCGGCTCAAATGGGGCCAAGGACAACCGACCGAGGACCAATTGAAGATCCCAACTCGGAGCCAAAGAGCGTTGCACCGGCTTAACGCGTCGAGCGCCAAGCAGGAAACGTTTCACAAGAGGGTGGCTGAACAAGACATCCCCGTCAAATCCCTCATGATAGGAGGATATAGCTGCTGCATATACCCTCACCGTCGAAGCCGACAGTCTATCAAGGAGAGACTGGAGGCAACTAAGGACAGCATCCAGGGGGCAGGAGACTGGGTCCCGGCCCCCCGCCTTACACCACACTTGGAACATATGCCATCTGCCCGCGTAAAGCGCAACAGTGGAGGGAGCATGCGCATTCAGGATGGTATCAACCACAGAAGGGTCCATCCTCCCCAGACTTACCCTCTCACCAGCCAACCATCAGACGTTGGCACAACACTGGGTGCTGAACAGCGACCCGTGTGCTTGAGTGAGGGTCGTCGCTGACCAAGGAATAGACCATGGCGGAGCTACCAGTAGCTGGATCAGGACCGGGAACCACACAGCTGCGCCCCGGTCCGGCGGAATCAGGATCAAGAACCTGCGCTCCTCAACGTACCCGTCCCAACAACTGACCTAACAGATGTACGGGGAAAGAATCCCAGGCGGCACGGCATCGGTCACAGACCTGCCTGGCTATGTCCGGACGTAATCCCCACCCGTCAGGATGAGGACCGCCCCGCGACAGTACACCTGTACCCACATTCACCCTGCCGGGGATGTGGGAAGCCCTCAGGCGGCGCAGATGGAGGACGCCCATAGCCAGCCGCCCGCCGCCTGGTGCAGACGGGGGGAGCGTACTCCTCCCTGTCTGTCGATATACGACACTGACGTCGTATTGTCCGTCCTGATCAACACCGTTTGAGGACCAGAAGGACCGCTTTCAATACTAACACATTGAACGTAGCGCAGACCGGGCAGCATGGTTTGCCAGCTGCCCCCTACTGCGTTGGCCCGACGCGTCTCCAGTGGGGGAGGCGTCGGTGAAAAACGTGACGTGAGACAGTGCCGTAACCGCCCTAGGACGGAACCTCCTGAGCGTGTCGACAACACGCTCTGAGAGGGATGCCCATAGCACTCCAACCGTTGACTGGGAAGAGGAGTACTCTACTTCCAGTCTACAGCAAACCCCAGGCTGGTAGGGACCTGCCTGGTACGAGACCCGACGATCCACCTTGACCGCGAAGGACCAGAACATCGTCAGGGCAGAACACACTTCGTAACCCCTGACGACGCAGAGGCCCCAGTGCGGCCTCCACGCACTTGGTGAAGATGCGGGGAGCCAGAGAAACCCGAACGGCAGCCTCTGGTACTCACACGCTAACCCTGCAAAGGAAGCGTAGGTAAGCCCTAGGATGGAAGATCGGAGATGCGAATACGCATCCTACAGGTCTATGGAGGAGAACCAGACCCCCACCTGACAATGTTCAACAGGTAGGAGACGATCCAAAAAATGCTGAACCTTCCCATGGGACAGGTCCAGCATGGGTCTGACACCCCCCCCCCTCCCGATTTCTCAGGCACCACAGAACACCGGGAGGAGAACGCCACGACGATGGCTTGCTTCGTCCACAGAGATTGGATCTCGTTGACCAGAGCTGTCACTGCTGGTGACCCTGACAATAGGGTCTGTACCAAACCTGAAAACGGGTGGGGTTGTGTAAACACAAGTCCCCGCCTCAGCGTTCTCTCCATCCACCTCGACATATGGTACTGCCGTAGTCATATGTGATGACACTCCCAACGCACCCGCCGCCATGTGGCGCAGGTCCGCCAGGAACTGTAGATAGTCGGCCCAGTCCCACCCACTGTGCATAGCCAACCCTGGACCCTTGTGAGCAGAGCGTTCCGTGGAGTCGGGTCAGAACCTGACACTACCCACGAGGCAATCGCACCCAAGGGGGGGGACCCCGACAGAAAGGGCCGGTTTGACACGGGGGAAGCTGACATCAATCTAGGTGACAAAAGCCCCCCCCCCCCACTGAACACCCCTCCAGAACATGCTGAGGAGTTGTTCTGCAGCCGGACATGCAAGGCGTGAGGACCCCATGGGTTCCTACACACCGTAGCCCTGCAGTGATATTACTACCACCTAAATCACGCGCACCTCTTCATTTCAGACCACTGCCGATCTCGCGGGAGTGGGAGGTACTAACATGATACCTGGCCTGGCGAAGGCGAGGCCGGGGAAGCCCGCACTGTGTGCCTCAAAAGGTTTCGAGCCCCCCTGCTGACAACACTTATAGTTGACAGACGTAACACCAGGCTCAACCAACACAGCTTATGGTGTGGGAGCCGCTTGACAGCACAACATTCTCACGGACAGACCCAGGCTCAGCCATCAACTGGGTGTCAGCCCCTGTCCCCATGAGAAGCGAAAAGTGGGGCCGCCCGCGCTTCAACGAAGGCACGCGGCCCGCAATCAGAGCCCCCTTTTTCCGCTGGTGTTGGGGGAGGGAGTGATCGGAGAGCGGGCTGCTCGCGGCAGGACGGCGACGGCTTGTTGTTCAAGCCGAGCCCATCCAACATGGCCGATCCCTCGGCCGCCAAGGCTGTCGGCCTTGTGGACACCTGTCGATTCAACGCCCAGGATACCTCTGGCGGGGGAAAAAACATGGCCTCCTGTCGAGGGCCTCGTCATCGCCGCTGACGAGGCCGTGCTCTCTCTTCTTCTGGCTGCGCGTGTGAGGCGGTGTGGGGCCTAGGACAATACCGCCCGCGCTCCAGCAGAAGACCAAAATCCCCTGCGGAGAGGGGAACCCTGAGCGGTTATAGCTTGCGGCTAGGTCAAAGCTAATAACGTCAACAACCTCGCGCGATGTGTCGATGTCGGCTGGCCCTCAAGGCCCCGCCACCAGACACCATTTTTTTATATATAAAAAAACAGCAATTCGAAGACAGTTCTAATTGCTGCCAATTCCATACCGTGGCGGTACAGGCTTTAGCAGCCCACCAGCCACTCGCCAGGCCGACCCACCCATGGCGTCGGCCGGGCGGGGCACTGTTTCAATATGTCAAAAGCAAAGGACTGATGTTAACACGGAGCACCATTGGTGGTTGCAAACAGCAACCTCCACTGTAGTGTGCACCATGAAGGGGTTAAATGAATAAAAGAACTAACACCACAAAATACTGTAGAATGAGCAAGCCCATATACACAACGTTAAGGGGAGGCGGACCAGAGAGAACCAGTCCCGCATTCATTCATAATATTCACAACAGCACACAAGCCCTAGGCCTTAGCCAATTTACCCAAAAAGGTAAACAAAGCCCCCCCCGCACTACTCCCCCAATAGACACCGATTGACCGTCAGCATGAATGGTTGAGAGGAGAGAAAGCTGTAGCATAGACAGACATTCTCGTAGCAGAAAGACAGAACAAACAGTAGCCCACTATGAATGAATGAATGAATGAAAACTTTATTTAACAGATTGCAGAATGGGTACAATACAGTACGGCTTAATACATACAATTGTTAAGGGGATGCAGACCTGAGAAAGACGTTTGTCTTGTTTCCATCAGGGTCCCCCATTTTCAATTCATATAGACATTTATGACATACACAACATACATGACATTTATGGCATAGGGACATATAGGTATTTAGTACTGATACATTTGTGACATAAACGGTATTCAAATATACAGTACTGTTACCCCTAGATCCTGACAGAGTATATACATATGATGGGGAGGGGACTGTACATTAGGAGGGGGTGGGTGGGTGGGAGAGAAATATACATACGGCGGGGAGGGAATATATACATGCGGTGGGGAGGAGACTGTCTATTAGGAGGTGGTGGGGGTTTTGGGCATTTACGGTGGCCAGTTTCGAATTGCAGCCTCCCGTAGGTGCTCTTTAAGAGCGGTTTTGAATGTGGGTAGTGATTCACATTCCTTTACAGCTTTTGGTAGGGCGTTCCACATTGTTGTGGCATAATTGTGAAACGTGTTTAGTCCCTTGTTTGAGCCGAATCTGGGTTTTACATGATTTGTTGAGCTTCCTCTGGTGTAGTGGTTGTGGTATTCACTGACCTTTGGGAAGTATTTTGACATGTACATGGGTACCCCGGTCGTATAGTGTATCTTGTAGACCAGGCCCATTGCAAGTTGCTGTACTCTGTCGTCTACTCTAAGCCATCCTAGGTTGTCAAAGTGGGCAGGGGTGAGGTGGGTTCTGGGGTTCAGGTCAAGTAGTAGTCTGACCAGTTTGTTTTGTGATGTTTGTAATTTTGTTTTAAGCGCCTTTGAGGTGCTTTGGTACCATGAGGTGCACGCATAGTCGTAGTACCCTTGAATGAGTGCTCCTGCCAGAGTCTTCAGGGTATTCTTGTTTACCAGAGAGGAGATCCGGTACAAGAATCTAGTTCGTTGGTTGACGTTTTTTATTACATTGGATGCCATTTTGTCACAGGAAAGATTTGCCTCTAGGATGGAACCCAGGTAGGTAATTTCGTCTTTCCTTGTGACAATATTGTCACCCACTGTAACTGAGAAGCCGTCGGTCTTGCTGAGTTTGTTATTTGAACCGAAGAGAATGGACTCTGTTTTGCCCATGTGTAATGATAGTTTGTTATCAGCGAGCCATATGCAGATTTTGCCTAGTTCTGTGCTGAGGGTTTTTTCAACCTGCAACTTGTTCTTGTCTACACAAGACTACTATAGCATAGCGTTCAACGCTACTATGGACAGAAAACAGTCAGCTGAGCCACAACACGGGCCGCCGTTAAGTCCCATCCTGCAGTAGTATAGCTCTACTGCCACCCGCCGAGCCTCAAGCATCGGCTTCCAGGTGGGAACACTGTTCAAAAAAACCCGCCGGGGCACAGGATTAACGCTACCTGGCTAGGCTACCTAGCCACGGCCTACCCTGTTGTCAACCCATTTACCCGTAAAAAGGGTTAAATAGGACTCAGCAAAACCCCCACATTAGCTACCGACTGACCTTCATTGATGAACCGGGCAAGAGGAGGGAAAAGCGGCCACATCCCACGGCGGAGACATTAGAACAGCGTAGCAGTAGTGTTAGCATTTAGCATTAGCATGTAGCTTAGTTGTTTATCAGCACGCTTCCAGGACCGCTCGGAACCCGTCCACTGCAGTGAAACGTTCACCAAACCATCCCGCCCCTGGCGCCGACACACAACATGGTTGTGTAACAAAACAAACCAGCATTACTAACACCAACATCAATGCCTGTTGACACAGGGCCTACCTGTGTACAAGCCGGCTCGATAGCCAACCTTGCACGCTGCTCCTCGACTTGCTGCCACCAGACGAGGAAACATCAGAATAGGCCCGACGTGTCGCTGAAAAATGCCCCGAAGATTCCAGGGGTAAGCAAACCTCCGGTAAGCTTTCAACATTACGCAATTTCTCTAATCTTTTCATAACAACTAGTTACATAAGGCGCATTGCGACCGTTATGATGGAAACGAAATAGAGGAAGAGGGTTTGGTGACCATGCCTAGTGTCTTATAGGCTACGCCTCCATAGGGGTGGGACCCGGCAGGTGATGGGCGTATTTGTTTTTTTGTTGGTGGAGTACAGTAGGTACATGAGATGAGGTATATCTCGATAGGCTTAAGAGCGGGACGCGATGGCCAAATATATATAACCTTCTATAGTGTGGTAGTGAAAGGGTTAACCGTCTGTAGTGTGGTAGTGAAAGGGTTAACCGTCTGTAGTGTGGTAGGGAAAGGATAACCTTCTGTAGTGTGGTTGTGAAAGGGTTAACTGTCTGTAGTGTGGTAGGGAAAGGATAACCTTCTGTAGTGTGGTAGTGAAAGGGTTAACCGTCTATAGTGTGGTAATGAAAGGGTTAACCGTCTGTAGTGTGGTAGTGAAACGTTAACCTTCTGTAGTGTGGTAGTGAAAGGGTTAACCGTCTGTAATGTGGTAGTGAAAGGTTAACCTTCTGTAGTGTGGTAGTGGTAGGGTTAACCTTCTATAGTGTGGTAGTGAAAGGGTTAACTGTCTGTAGTGTGGTAGTGGTAGGGTTAACCTTCTATAGTGTGGTAGTGAAAGGGTTAACCGTCTGTAGTGTGGTAGTGAAAGGGTTAACCGTCTATAGCCTGGTAGTGAAAGGGTTAACCGTCTGCAGTGTGGTAGTGAAAGGATAACCTTCTGTACAGTGGTTGTGAAAGGGTTAACTGTCTGTAGTGTGGTAGTGAAAGGGTAAACCGTCTATAGTGTGGTAGTGAAAGGGTTAACCATCTGTAGTGTGGTAGTGAAAGGTTAACCTTCTGTAGTGTGGTAGTGAAAGGGTTAACCGTCTATAGTGTGGTAGTGAAAGGGTTAACCGTCTGTAGTGTGGTAGTGAAAGGTTAACCTTCTGTAGTGTGGTAGTGAAAGGGTTAACTGCCTGTAGTGTGGTAGTGAAAGGGTTAACCGTCTATAGTGTGGTAGTGAAAGGTTAACCTTCTGTAGTGTGGTAGTGAAAGGGTTAACCTTCTATAGTTTGGTAGTGAAAGGGTTAACCGTCTGTAGTGTGGTAGTGAAAGGTTAACCTTATGTAGTGTGGTAGTGAAAGGGTTAACAGTCTGTAGTGTGGTAGTGAAAGGTTAACCTTCTGTAGTGTGGTAGTGAAAGGGTTAACCATCTATATAGTGTGGTAGTGAAAGGGTTAACCATCTATAGTGTGGTAGTGAAAGGGTTAATGCTCTATAGTGTGGTAGTGAAAGGGTTAACCTTCTGTAGTGTGGTAGTGAAAGGGTTAACCGTCTGTAGTGTGGTAGTGAAATGGTTAACTGTCTATAGCGTGGTAGTGAAAGGGTTAACCGTCTGCAGTGTGGTAGTGAAAGGATAACCTTCTGTAGTGTGGTTGTGAAAGGGTTAACTGTCTGTAGTGTGGTAGTGAAAGGGTTAACCGTCTATAGTGTGGTAGTGAAAGGGTTAACCGTCTGTAGTGTGGTAGTGAAAGGTTAACCTTCTGTAGTGTGGTAGTGAAAGGTTAACCTTCTGTAGTGTGGTAGTGAAAGGGTTAACCATCTGTAGTGTGGTAGTGAAAGGTTAACCGTCTGTAGTGTGGTAGTGAAAGGGTTAACCGTCTATAGCGTGGTAGTGAAAGGGTTAACCATCTATGTAGTGTGGTAGTGAAAGGGTTAACCGTCTGTAATGTGGTTGTGAAAGGGTTAACTGGCTATAGTGTGGTAGTGAAAGTGTTAACCGTCTATAGTGTGGTAGTGAAATGGTTAACCTTCTGTAGTGTGGTGGTGAAAGGGTTAAGCATCTGTAGTGTGGTAGTGAAAGGTTAACCTTCTGTAGTGTGGTAGTGAAAGGGTTAACCGTCTGTAGTGTGGTAGTGAAAGGTTAACCTTCTGTAGTGTGGTAGTGAAAGGTTAACCTTCTGTAGTGTGGTAGTGAAAGGTTAACCTTCTGTGGTGTGGTAGTGAAAGGGTTAATCGTCTGTAGTGTGGTAGTGAAAGGTTAACATTCTGTAGTGTGGTAGTGAAATGTAGTGTGGTAGTGAAAGGTTAACCTTCTGTAGTGTGGTAGTGAAAGGGTTAACCGTCTGTATTGTGGTAGTGAAAGGATAACCTTCTGTAGTGTGGTAGTGGAAGGGTTAATCGTCTGTAGTGTGGTAGTGAAAGGTTAACATTCTGTAGTGTCGTAGTGAAAGGGTTAACCGTCTATAGTGTGGTAGTGAAAGGGTTAACCGTCTGTAGTGTGGTAGTGAAATGGTTAACTGTCTATAGCGTGGTAGTGAAAGGGTTAACCGTCTGCAGTGTGGTAGTGAAAGGATAACCTTCTGTAGTGTGGTTGTGAAAGGGTTAACTGTCTGTAGTGTGGTAGTGAAAGGGTTAACCGTCTATAGTGTGGTAGTGAAAGGGTTAACCGTCTGTAGTGTGGTAGTGAAATGTTAACCTTCTGTAGTGTGGTTGTGAAAGGTTAACCTTCTGTAGTGTGGTAGTGAAAGGGTTAACCATCTGTAGTGTGGTAGTGAAAGGTTAACCTTCTGTAGTGTGGTAGTGGAAGGGTTAACCTTCTATAGTGTGGTAGTGAAAGGGTTAACTGTCTGTAGTGTGGCAGTGAAAGGGTTAACCGTCTGTAGTGTGGTAGTGAAAGGGTTAACCGTCTATAGCCTGGTAGTGAACGGGTTAACCATCTGCAGTGTGGTAGTGAAAGGGTTAACCGTCTGCAGTGTGGTAGTGAAAGGATAACCTTCTGTAGTGTGGTTGTGAAAGGGTTAACTGTCTGTAGTGTGGTAGTGAAAGGGTTAACCGTCTATAGTGTGGTAGTGAAAGGGTTAACCGTCTGTAGTGTGGTAGTGAAAGGTTAACCTTCTGTAGTGTGGTTGTGAAAGGTTAACCTTCTGTAGTGTGGTAGTGAAAGGGTTAACCATCTGTAGTGTGGTAGTGAAAGGTTAACCTTCTGTAGTGTGGTAGTGGAAGGGTTAACCTTCTATAGTGTGGTAGTGAAAGGGTTAACTGTCTGTAGTGTGGTAGTGAAAGGGTTAACCGTCTGTAGTGTGGTAGTGAAAGGGTTAACCGTCTATAGCCTGGTAGTGAAAGGGTTAACCGTCTGCAGTGTGGTAGTGAAAGGATAACCTTCTGTACTGTGGTTGTGAAAGGGTTAACTGTCTGTAGTGTGGTAGTGGAAGGGTTAACCTTCTATAGTGTGGTAGTGAAAGGGTTAACCGTCTGTAGTGTGGTAGTGAAAGGTTAACCTTCTGTAGTGTGGTAGTGAAAGGGTTAACCGTCTATAGTGTGGTAGTGAAAGGGTTAACCGTCTGTAGTGTGGTAGTGAAAGGTTAACCTTCTGTAGTGTGGTAGTGAAAAGGTTAACTGTCTGTAGTGTGGTAGTGTAAGGGTTAACCGTCTATAGTGTGGTAGTGAAAGGTTAACCTTCTGTAGTGTGGTAGTGAAAGGGTTAACCTTCTATAGTTTGGTAGTGAAAGGGTTAACCGTCTGTAGTGTGGTAGTGAAAGGTTAACCTTCTGTAGTGTGGTAAGTAAGTAAGTAAGTAAGTAAGTAAGTATTTATAAAGCACCTTTCATACATGTTATGTAGCTCAAAGTGCTGTACACAAACATAGGCATATATAACGATAAAAGTAATAAAGTCACCTTCTGTAGTGTGGTAGTGAAAGGGTTAACCATCTATATAGTGTGGTAGTGAAAGGGGTAAATAAATGATTTTTTTTTTATCTCCTTTTTCTCCCCCTTTTTTCGTATTTTTCTCCCATCCCAATTTAGTCGTTATGCCAATTCCCTTCCTGGTCGTTGCATGCTTTTGCCCCCTACTGTCGGCCTGGGGAGGGTGTAGAACTACCACATGTCTTCCTCCGATACATGTGGAGTCAGCCAGCCGCTTCTTTTCACCTGACAGCGAGGACTCTCACTGGGGGAGTGTAACGCATGGGAGGATCACACTATCTCCCCCAGATCCCTTCCCTGCTGAACAGGCGCCCCGACCGACCAGTAGGAGTCGCTGTTTACAAGTGGTAGGTGAGCGCTTAGTCCGCTGCGCTACCCAGCCGCTCCTAAATAAATGATTTCTATCACCTGCAACACCCAGTTTGTGACAGATGTAATAGCTCAAACTGAAATGATATAAGCCCACAAATTCAGACACTAATTCACTGTCAATGGACAAAGTGTAATTTGACGATATCACAAATTCAACTATTCTCTGATTTCCAGTTTAGAGATACAGTAATCTAGGGTTAGGGTTAGTAAATTTCTGGATAGCACAATGTAAATTCTGTTCCAGGGTGGATTTTCGCTTTCCGGTACGTCTCTAAATGTACAGTGTGGGAAATATTTGGAAATGTAATGTTAGGGATACACTATTTAATTTGTATTTTACATATCACACATGTGTATCTGCATTATTAATGTAAGCTCTCTTATCCTCTGTACTTTATAGACCTATATTATGAAAAAGGTTGGATGAGTTTCTTCGTCAAATGTATATACTGTAGTGATTGTAATGGTACATAATTCACGTTCCGCCCGAACATTCTGGAACATTGGTGATGATGACATAGCCGAACATTCTAGAACATTGAACAAGCTGGAACATTTGTGGTGATGTCATCATAGCCGAACGTTCTAGAACATGGGTGATGTCACCGTATGATGTCATGATCAATGTTCTAGAACAGACTTCTTCTTCTTAGGCCGATGCGGAGGCAGCTAAGGTGCATCGGCCTAAGAAGAAGTCTTCAGTGGAGAAAGAGTCAGAGTCAGTGAAGGGATTGATCGGCGACGGTGACATGAAGGGGAGTGACATCAAGTGGTGGGAATCGTTGAGCGTTGAGGAGTATAACTTGATCATGGCGAGAACTCAAAAGGCGCTCAGGGAGGGGGAGGGGAGGAACAACAGCGATAGGGGTGAGAATAGCCAGGGCAAAGGGAAGGAGTCGGGTGGTGACAGAATGGAGTATAGTGGGGAGGAGAGTGAGAAAGAAGGGTGGGAAAAGGTGGGGAAGAAGAGTAGGGAAAGTGAGGGAAAGGGGAGTAAGAGGAAGAAAGAGGAGGAGAGGAACGACAGCGATGGGGGTGAGAATAGCCAGGGCAAGGGTAAGGGGTCGGGTGGTGACGATATGGAGTGTAGGGGGGAAGAGAGTGGGGGAGAAGGGTGGACGAAGGTGGAGAAGAAGAGTGAGGTAAGTGAGGGGAAGGGGAGCAAGAGGAAGAAAGTGAGGGACGATAGCTCAAGTGGGTCAGAAGGCGAGGGTGGAGGAAATGGTGTTGCAGAAGTGATTCATATAGTGGTTAGGCTTGAGGGGGAGGGGGGAGTGAGGAAATTAGGTATGTTCGAGTTGCCCAAACTCATTGACGAGCAATTAGGTGAGGTAAAGTATGCGAGAGTTTTGGGGGATGGGAATCTGGCCGTAGGGTGTGTTAGTGAGGAGCAGGTGGAGAGGGCTAGGAAGATGAGGAGCATTGGTGGGGTGGGTATAAGTAAGGTAGTGAGAGTAGGGGAGAAGAGGGGGGGGGGGATGTAAGGGGGTGATAGCTGGGTACCGGTCGAGGTTAGCGTAGAGCAGCTGGTGGAAGAGTTAAGGGGGGACGTGCGTAATGGCATAGTTAAGAGTGCAGAAAGGATGAAGAGGGGAGCAGATAGGATAGTGACGGAGACGGTAGTGATTAAGTTTGAGGGTGGGGTTGTTCCTAGTGAGGTGTTTGTAGGGCATAGGGTCTTTAGGGTTAGGGAATTTGTTCAGAGTCCTCTTAGGTGTTATAGGTACCAGGAGTTTGGCCATATAGCTATTACGTGTAGGAGGGGACAGAGGTGTGCTAGGTGTGGCGGGGAACATGACTATGGGAAGTGTGGAGAGGGAGTGAAGCTGAAGTGTTGTAGTTGTGGTGGGGAGCATAGTGTAGCATTTAGGGGGTGTGAGGTGATGAAGAGGGAGGTCGTGGTTCAGAGAGTGAGAAGGGAGGGTAAGTTATCGTATGCAGAGGCGGCTAGGAGGGTAGGACAGGGAAGTCAAGATAGGGTGCAGGGGGTTGGAGAAGGGCATTTGGCAGAGAGGGTAGAGCAGGAGGATAGAGAGAGGGTATGGGAGGAGAAAATTGGTATTGTGGCCTTCGTGGCAGGGGTAGTTAATGTTACGGCAGAGATTAAGGGTAGAACAGATAGGGTAAAGATGATTGTTAGGATAGCGGTTCAACATTTGGGAATGGAAGGTCTGAAATGGGAGGAGGTGGTTAGGGAATTGGATAAGGGGGTTGTGAGGGACCAAGCAGTCCAGAATAAGATCGCAGGGGGCAAGGAGTGTCTCGCAGAGGGGGGCTCAGTCAGGAAGTAGCAGCATTAGCTGCACTCCATTGGACAATGTAGGGGATGACGGATTCTAGTAGACTGCGGGAAATTCAAAAGAAGAAAGAAGAAGAAGAAGAAGAGCTCATCAAAAGAACTGCGGAGGGAAGTAATACGCCACGATGCGTCTACACTGCCGGAAATTCAAAAGAAGAAGAAGAAGAAGAAGAAGAAGAAGAGTCAGTCAGTCGACTGCAAGCAACGTAGCAGTAGCATGGTGTATTTCTGTGCTTAATAAATGCTATTCGCTCTGCCTCGAGCCACCGTCTCTGACTCTCATCTCTCGGCACTACATTACTCTCTTTTTTAGAAATTTTTTGTATCATAAACAGTACTGTATATTTGTAGATCTGGTATGTCATAAATGTCTAGATGCAACAGTACTGTCTACCTGTATGTCATGTATGTCATGTTATGATGAATTGAAATTGGGGGACCCTGATGTAAACAAGACGAAAGTCTTTCTCTGGTCTGCATCCCCTTAACAATTGTGTGTATTGAGCTGTACTGTATTGTACCCATTTGCTTGTATCCTTTCGGCAACAAACAAGCCCTTCCGCGTTGCTCTGATTGGCCAGCGATCTACGCTCGTTTCGCCCCTACGCCCGTGCGAGCGCGTGCATGCGCATGAGCCGCGATAATGCCGGCAGCCAGGAATACTATCCTCGAGTTAACCTAATTTATACAAATGGAAGTATTGATTTCGCCGTAACGAATCATTAAAAAAATATACCGTTAACTGGAATATGTTGTTTCTTTACATATATGTTGGATTATGTAATTGGTTTGTCATGACAAACCAATAAAAAATCGTGAATTAACCGGTGGTTATCCTATTATATTAACATAGCTACAACAACACACAGTAACGGTAATATAATTACATGCATCATTGTTTACAATGAACGGTGGGGCTAATCGAAAGGACTGGACACGGACAAGTTAAACAGCAATCAATTAATTTAATATAACAGGTAGTTTGAGCTGCATTTTCGTGCCTACAACCACACCACGGCCACAGGGATATATCCGGCTTTGACAAGCTCTCTCTCTCCTGCTGATTAAATTCAGCAGCTCTTCCACCTCGAGTGCCTGTAGCTGCCTGCATTTGCACAAAGGCGTCCATCCCTGCTGCTAGCTAACGTTAAAACTAACCTAAAGTTAGTTGTTCACCAACAATCTACACACCAACAAACACAGAACCGGACTGTTATATTAAATTAATTGATTTCTGTTTAACTTGTCCGTGTCCAGTCCTTTCGATTAGCCCCACCGTTCATTGTAAACAATGATGCATGTAATCATATTAATGTTACTGTGTGTTGTTGTAGCTATGTTAATATAATAGGATAACCACCGGTTAATTCACGATTTTTTATTGGTTTGTCATGACAAACCAATTACATAATCCAACATATGTGTAAAGAAACAACATATTCCAGTTAACGGTATATTTTTTTAATGATTCGTTACGGCGAAATCAATACTTCCATTTGTATAAATTAGGTTAACTCAAGGATAGTATTCCTGGTTGCTGGTGTTGTGCCGAATGGCGAGGGGGGTGGGTCAGAATTGTGGCGGCCGGTCGGAATTCGGCACAACACCGGCATTATCGCGGCTCATGCGCATGCGCGCGCGCTCAAGGGCGTAGGGGCGAAATGAGCGTAGATCGCTGGCCAATCAGAGCAACGCGGAAGGGCTTGTTTGTTGCCGAAAGGATACAAGCTACCCAGGTGCGTATCTAGACCCAGCACTTCAGTAGGGCACAGAAGGGCACCAAAAAATTTGGCCGGTTTTGGCCGGTTTGTGGGCGAAAATGGGTGGATTTTGTAACTATTTTTTTTTAACTTTATTTCGGTTTTAGGGTTAGGTTAGGGTTATGTTATTTAATTATTTTGGGGAGCCAGCCCCCCAAACTCCTGAAATGCATAGAAATCTATGCATTTTGGAACAGTTACTATATATATAGTCAAGAAATAAATAAAACAATCTGACATTTATATTAAAAAGAGCTAGCCACCCAAACCCCTAAAATACATAGAAATCTATGCATTTTGGAACAGTTACTATATATATAGTCAAGAAAGCATTTAGTCATACTTAAAGTTTAAAGTGCTTTACTTGCATTGAACATTGAGGAGACATCATTAGAAAGCACAATGTATGTTTCCATAGTTACGCAGATGACACACAATTGTACATCTCCGCTGAACCAAATGATCACACAGCTATAAACTCCATTTCCGATTGTCTCTTAGCAATAAACAAATGGATGACGAACAACTTCCTAAAATTAAATGAGGGCAAAACTGAAATCCTACTAGTCGGTCCTATAACAAAAAGAGAAATGTTACAGAGCAATATGGGGCAACTTACTCCTTGGATCAAACCTGAAGTTACAAGTAAGTAACCTACACTGGCTTCTGGTAACATTTAGAATTGATTTCAAGGTCCTCCTCCTTATATACAAAGTATAAACATTGCGATCATCTACTACTGGTCTATTGAAGGTTCCAAGCCACAGTCTAAAGAAAATCGGGGATGCAGCCTTTGCTAACTATGCACCAAAGTTATGGAACACACTACCTATGGACATTAGGGAAGCTAGATCTCTTAATATTTTCAGAAATAAGCTAAAAATGTACCTCTTCACCATAGCCTTCTAATACACCCCGCTGTTGATTGTACTGTAGCACTATTTTACTCTGGCCATTCTATTGCATAATTTTACTATCTATTCTACTATTCTATTATTGCACTGTATTATTGGTGTGCAAACCAGTCAACTTACAAAAAAGAGCCTGTTGGAGGATTTCAACAAGATAAATGCAGTGCAAAATATTTCACTATAATATTTCAAAGCGAAATCATTTGATCATGTTAAAAAAAGGAAAATAAAAAAACATTTGTTTAAAAAAAAAGAAAAAATAAAAATTATCAGTGGGGCACAGATGATCATCAGTAGCGCACGTGCCCTACTGTCTGATAGTGGTCTAAATACGCCGATGAAGCTACCTATTCTGCAATCTGTTAATAAAGTTTTCAATCAATCAATCAATCAATCACTCAATCAATCAATCAATCAATCAATCAATGAGTTACTATTTTATTTCATACTTATCTTGTCTAGCAGTCTCTGGAGCGTAACAGTAAGAAGCATTTTGTATAAAAGTATTCTGTACTTCTGTATGACAACTATTAAAGAAACTTGAGTTTATAATGAAGACTTTTATTATGAAAACACAAACCGGAAGTCCACAACATGGTGTTTGTTGTTTATGTCAGTCATCTGTTGCCTCAGTCGGTGCTAGCAGCTAGCTGCACGACGTTACATCCACACTGTTGTTGATTTAAACCTTTCTATTATCAACATGGGGGCCTGTATGGCTCTGGCTTCCTGTGCAAGCTGTGTAAGTATCGAATCTCACCCGAGACAGCCAAGGTTATATAGTAGATGACGTGTGTGAACTTGATAGCTATCTCTTAATAATGGAGCTGAAAAAGGCTAACGTTAGCTAACGGTAGCCTTTGAGTTTCATCAAGATATATAACTATCAAGTTCACAAACATAATCTACTATAACATTAAGTTAGCTAGAATAACTTATCCAGGGATGCGATTATTTAAGCCATAGGCTCAGGTAGCTGAGAAATACCTAGAAACATGAGGAGGAAACAAATCATAATTTGCATATTTGGCTATATAGATCTCTAGCTGTCGACGAACAGGTATAAGTATGTGGTCATATCAGATATCAGCAGCCAACTGACGCAGAATAACAATATGAATTGAAAATGGGGGCCATGATGTAAACAAGACGAAAGTCTTTCTCTCGGCTACATTCCCTTAACAATTGTGTGTATGAATGAATGAAAACTTTATTAACAGATTGCAGAATGGGTACAGTACAGTACGGCTCAATACATACAATTGTTAAGGGGATGCAGACCAGAGAAAGACTTTCGTCTTGTTTACATCAGGGTCCCCCATTTTCAATTCATCGTAACACACATGACATACAGATAGACAGTACTGCTACATCTATACATTTATGACATACCAGATTTGCAATTACAGTACTGTTTGTGATACAAAAAGAGTCCAGAAAGAAAAGAGTATATACATTAGGCGTAGAAACTGTACATTGGATTGGGTAGGTGGGGGTGGGGGGGGACTGTACATTGGAGGTGGTTGGGTGGGTGGGGGGGGGGGGGGCGGGGGTTGGGTAGGAGTGGGGGGGGGGGGGGGGGGGTTGGGTAGGAGGGGTGGGTGGGGGACAGTGTACAACTGTACAAACAACACTGTACATTGGATTATTGACGAGACCATACTTGGTAATTTACTGTACATTGGAGGGGGTTGTGTTCGGACATTTACAGGGGCCAGTTTCGAGTTGCAGTCTCCCTTAGGTGTTTTTTGAGAGTGTTTTTGAAAGTGGGTAGTGATTCACATTCCTTTACAGCTTTGGGTAGGGCGTTCCACATTGATGTGGCATAATTGCGAAACGTGTTTAGTCCCTTGTTTGAGCCGAATCTGGGTTTAACATGATTTGTGGAGCTCCCTCTGGTGTTGTGATCGTGGTATTCACTGACCTTTGGGAAGTATTTTGACATGTACATGGGTACCTTGGTCGTGTAGTGTATCTTGTAGACCAGGCCCATTGCAAGTTGCTGTACTCTGTCGTCTACTGTCTCTAAGCCATCCTAGGTTGTCAAAGTGGGCAGGGGTGAGGTGGGTTCTAGGAGTAAGGTCAAGCAGTAGTCTTGAGATGTTTGTAATTTTGTTTTTAGCGCCTTTGAGGTATTGAGCCGTACTGTATTGTACCCATTCTGCAATCTGTTAATAAAGTTTTCATTCATTCAACATAGGCCTGCCACGATAACACATTTTGCTGGGCGATTAATTGCCCCCGAAAATATCGCGATAAGCGATATTATTGCGACCGGTTAGAGAATTTTTTTTGGAGAAATTTATTTCCCAAAACTTTTATTTTGAAGCCCACCGCTCCGTCTTTTCCGGTGTTTAAGACTTTTATTTTGAAGCCCACCGACCGGACCGGAAGTATTGTTGTGATTATCAGGTACTTTTTGGGTACCAGAAAAGTCACGTGAAACACTGCAGACCACTGAATAGAGACGCGTCTCTAGGATTTCATAATCATTATGTTTGCAGCAGGCACAAGTGCAATAAACAAAGGATACAGTCACTGTGTATTCTGCCTCATTTATTGATTAAACAAAACCGACATCAACACAATTTGCCACCGAGCGGAGAGTTTAGTCTCGCAAAAAGATCGCTGACTTGTTAAGGCTTGTTGTTAGGTTAGGTGCTAATGTTGTGCTAGCGTTTTAGCATGGCTATCGTACATAGCGTGATCAATATAACTCGCTATTGATTGTTTGTATGAGTAACGTTAATGCTAGTAGAATAGACACAACGTGAGGTAATCACCATCCATTTTAAACCGGTTATTACCTAATGCTAACGTTAGCAAATAGACGCGACTGGTAACGTTACAGCTTGTTAGCCTAATGCTCGTTAACGTTAGCATAGACAGCCTAGCTAACGTTAACGCTTGTAGAATAGACACAATGAGAGGTAACGTTAGCGTTAGCAGAATAGACACGAGGGTCTCGTTAATGTTGTTATTGATTGATTGATTGAAAACTGTGTTTACTCTGTTTGTATGAGTAACGTTAATGCTAGTAGAATAGACACAATGAGGGGTAACGTTAGCCCCACGGAGCTCCTGTGCTGTGCTCTGTAGTAAAGCCAGCGGCCCGCCTCCCAACACGGACAGTGACTGACAAGGGGCACTGGGTCCGCCTCATTAAAACAAACGCGCAAATAGCAATTAATCGCGCCCGTCAAAATCATTGCATTCATTTTAATTATCGCGGCAATTAATCTATTTATTGCTTATCGCGGCAGGCCTAATTCAACACAACTAGGGCTGACCTAAGAATTATATATTTTTTTATTCGAAGCTTATTATTTATTTATTATAGTTTTTTTTTTATTATTATTGTTTTTTTTTATGTTGTGGGACTTGTACAGCACTTCGTTCAACGTTGTCAGTGCTGTAAAGTTTAAACCTTTTTAAATCTTAGACAAACGAAACACTTTGCTTTCATGAAATATTGTAAGCCGTCATTTGAGGCTTTATAAAAGCAGCACAATGAACACAAATCTGTCAGTGCTGAGTCCGACCTCGTCTTAAATAACAAACAGCATTGCTTGTTGTAGTTAACAAAGTTTGCTTACATCATGGCTGTGTCGTTTTTTTTTGGTTGTTTTTGCGTTGTTGTAAATGAGTCTTGACTGGGTGGAGGTGCAATTTTATGACCTATTATTATGATCTGACCGGAATGATCATTGCATTTAATAGCCCTTTTTTTCTAGACACTCAGCGCTTAGGTACAGTATGGTGGGAATTGCCTCCTTCACCGCCGCCAACTCCCCATTAGACTTGAGTTCTTCTAACTGTATAGGCCAGTGGTTAATATAACACTGCTAGTCAGTAAAACTGAAACTGTAACCTGTCTCTCTCTGTGTCTGTCTCTGTCTCTCTCCATCTCTGTCTCTCTGTCTCTGTCCGTCTGCCCTCTCTCTGTGTCTCTCTCTCTCTCT